>NC_142935.1:86012902-86015402 GCF_046866305.1 Octopus bimaculoides
GTAAGAGAGATGACTGCACTGGTATGGTCATGTGTTGCATATGGATGAGGATAGCTTTGTAAAGAAGTGTCACACCCTAACAGTGGAAGGTACCTATGGAAGAGGTAGACCCAGGGAGACATGGGATGAGGTGGTGAAGCATGACCTTCAAACATTGGGCCTCACAGAGGCAATGACAAGCGACTGAGACCCCTGGAGATATGCTGTGATTGAGAAGACCTGGCAAGTGAGATCATAGCTGTGGATGATGCCAGTGTCGCATAACCAGCCTGTTTAAAAGTACCATCCAATTGTCAGGCAATATGCTGTGCTTGAGAAGATCTGTTGAGTCAAGTGGAATCATAGTCGTGGCTGATACCAGTGCCACCTGACTAGCACCTGTGCTGGTGACATATAAAAAGATCCATTGAAGTGTGGTTGATGCCAGTGCTACCTGACTGGCTCTCATGCCAGTGGCACATGAAAAGCACCAATCGAGTGTGGTCAATGCCAGTGCCACCTGACTGGACCCTGTGCCAGTGACATATAAAACGCACCCACTACTTGCAGTGGTTGGCATTAGGAAAGGCATCCAGCTGTAGAAACCATGCCAGATAAGATTGGAGCCTGGTGCAACCTCCTGGCTTACCACTCCTCAGTCAAACCGTCAAACCTATGCCAGCATGGAAAGCAGACGTTAAACGATGATGATGATGATGATGATCTCATGGACTTTGACAATATAAAAGATCAACTTTATTCAAAAACAGAAATGAGCTCAGAATTTGGAGAGAAGAGAATAACTATTAAAAGATTTCTACTATTTCTGCCAATTTTTGATCCCTGGAAGTGAAGACACTAATGAAACAAAAGGAATTAATTTGAGATGAACTTTTAATACTCCTGTTTTCATTCATTTGAACAACTGTCTCTGTTCAATATGTTGTCTCTACAAGCTGGCTCTACAACATCAAACAACATCAAACCCACTCAATAGATGTGAAAACTATTTTTTTCTCCTTTTTTATCTTTCTTTTTATTTTATGTAATCGATTTTCCCAAGCTAGCTTGGGTGGTGCTGTTTTTAGATGTTTGTATATTGTTGGAGTAATTAGTTTTACAGCTTCCCTATCACTAATCAGTCAACCATTAAGCAGATCTGAAAATGTGTATTGAGTCCATTGAGGGGTTGCTTTGCCTTTATCTTTAAACAAACTCTCAGTTTAAGGCTTGAGTAACTACAAAAGTAGTTTATTATATAGCTTGGAATAGGCACTGTTATTTTAGTAAGATTATCTGTAAACAACTGGTATCCTGTGTGACTTCGAAATTGCTAGATATTGGCCATAAGGATTCCTAAGGATCATGGAAGCAATGATTTGGATATGTTCAAAACACTGCGGCAAGCAGGTTTATATATTATGATGTATGGAAACACAACACAAGATGTATCATGTATGGACGCACACCATGATTAGATTTATATATTATGTTGTATGGAAGCACAAGGCAAAGAGATTTGTGCATTGTGTATGGAAGCACAACATAAGTTTTTCACTCGTGCCTCTTGAGTCAGTTGTCCGGCACCTTCTCTTTTGGGTAATTCTGCCTTATATAGCTAAGTGCATTAAAATTTATCATTTCACAAGTTAAAACACATGTCCCCCCCATACACACATATAGTTGTACACATATATACAGGGGTTGGACAAAATAATAGAAACACCTTAAAATTTCAAACAAATTTATTTTAATAAGGAGTAGGATGGTCTTTGGCAGTAATTACAGCTTTAATTCTACGAGGTATGGACTCCTACAAAGTTTGAATTGTTTCTGAAGGAATTTTTGTCCATTCTTCAGCTAAAACAGTCTCCAGTTCTTGTAGTGATGACAATAGAAGATATTGACTCCTTACTTGTTTTTCTAAAATGCACCATAAATGTTCAATAATATTGAGATCTGGGGACTGTGGTGGCCAGATAAGATATTCAACTGCACTAGAATGTTCCTTGTACCATTCAGTAACAACTTTAGCTGTGTGAATTGGTGCATTATCATCCTGAAAGATTGTATATCCCTCTGGAAACAGTTCTGCAACCATAGGATGAATTTGATCAGATAAAATGCTTAAAAAGTTGTGACTATTAACTCTGCCATGAAGGGAAACCATTGCGCTGGTGGATTTCCAAGATATAGCCCACTAGATCATCACAGATCCTCCTCCATGTTTAACAGTTGGAAGAAGACAATCTGGGTCAAATGCTTCTTTTGGCTGTTTCCACACGTATACTCAGCCAGCGGTTGGAAATAAGGTAAAGGATGACTCATCTGAGTAAATAGCATTCTCCCACTGCTCTAGGGACCAATTCTGTAGGTTTTTACTCCACTCTAAATGCTTTGCAACATTTATTTTTGAAAGTAGTGGTTTTCTGATTGCAGCCCTCCCATGAGATCTAGCTTTATGCAACTCCTGGTGAACAGTTTTTGTGGAAACTGGGTTCTCAAGGTGATCATTAAACTC
>NC_142935.1:86020402-86022902 GCF_046866305.1 Octopus bimaculoides
TTTCAAAAAATGTCTTTTACAGTTGTTTTTTGCTGCTAATTACTCCTGCACATCTGCTATATACAATGTCTTTTTCTTTTCATTTTTTTAATCAGTTTGCCTGTGATCCCATGCCATCCCTTAGGCAACACCATATGGAATTCCTAACTTATTTTCTGTTTATCAAGTATGGTCTCTTCCCAGATGTAAAATTCTCTCTTCTTTCTTGCTCACTAAAACTGTTATCTTTACATTAAGAGCTCTCAATTCAAGGTATTGCTTTTGTGTTTAAAATTTCTTCTCTAATTTTCTGACATATTCAGCTATGAGAACTATGTCATTAACGTGCAGAAGTCCCCATGGATAGCTTGTTATAAACTTCTCTGCTATGGCCAGGAGAATTATAATAAACAGGCAAGGGCAGAGGACCAAGTCTTAGTGGACTTCAACCTGCTTGCTAAATTCTTCGGTGATCTAACTAACTCCCACCATGTTCACAGAATCTCTGTACATTACTTGTATGGTCCTCACAAGTCATTAGCTTACAGTAGATCTGAACCTGCTACAGTTCCATCCTCTGGAGCACATAGAGAAGGGTACACACAGTATCAGGTGAGGAAATTGTGACAGGCTGCCATTGAGTCTGTATGTTTAGTCATAGTCAGTGATGGACTGGCAAGGTTGTCAGCTTGCCCAATGGCAAGTGGATCACTGTGCCATTAGAATCCATATATGGGGATCCATGTTAGTATCTAAGGGGCCAATCCCCTCAAGTTTGAGAATTCCTTATTCACTCCTGGAAGAATGCATTAATTATTTCAGCCTGGCTGTGTTTGTAGACAGTTGAAAAGAATATTTTTAACAAAAGAAAAATTAAATGATAGCATTGTAGTTGCTGGTGGGCCCCCTTGTAGTTGCGGGTGGGCCCCCTTGTAGTTGCGGGTGGGCCCCCTTAGTTTCCTGGCAACCAATATTTTTAGACCCAGTCTGCCACTGGTCATAGGATTATAGTATCAGCCATGATATAAGAGACCTACTCCAGTATTCATTGGCTCTAATCACATGTTATTAGGAATTGAAAAAGTTGTGTCCAGTTGACCTGAAATAGTTTCAATAGAACATTAACGGCATCAAGCTCACCAGTCTTTGAGGGCTTGTAAATGTTATGGGCTTTGTCTCTTCCTCCAAACTCAGTCAATGAAAATAACTTACTTAAATCATTCAATTGATGTTAAACTGCCAGTGAGTTAATATTTGAAACTTTTCTTAACTTTCAATTGATCTCTAATCATTTTAACCTCTACATTACCATACTTCTATTGCAATACCCTGCCTTTGTATCAATTAATTTTCAAAATAATGAAGAATTTACTAAAATAACTGTCATTAATGAGCTGGCACACTGTTGGTTACAACAATGAGTGTTTGTAATAAAAGGAACAGCTTGCTCGTGAAATTAACAGCCTGCTCGTGGTTGAGCACTCTACAGACACAAGTACCCTTAATGTAATTCTCAGAAAGATTCAGCATGACACGGAATGGGACAAGCCTGGCTTTTGAAAATACAGGTGCTCCTCATTATTGCTAGCTGAGTAGACTGGGACAATGTGAAGTAAAGTGTCTTGTTCAAGAACACAATGTGCCACAACGTATTAAACTCACAACCTTATGGTTGTGAGCTGAATACCCTAATTACCAAACCATGTGCCTCATGTTAAGCAGGTATATAAAGCATAAATTAACATGGAAGGTTCAGATCACATTAACACTTTTGTAACAATATTTCTGTTGAAATATAGTAACAAAAGTGACTTTGTTTTATTTTACTTTGAAAATAGTGAAAAATTTAGTAAAATAATTTTGTCATTATTAAGCTGGTCTATAATACAGAAATGAACACAAAATTTTGATGAAACATTTTAGTTCAGATCACTATATAACAGATAGTTTATGAGGGTGCATGGCCTAGTGGTTAGAGTGCTGCATTCATGATTGCAAGGTCATGCTTTCAATTCCTAGACCAGGTGGTATGTTGAGTTCTTGAGAAAAACATTTCATCTCATGGTGCTTTGTGACCATTTTGTCACCTGATGCGTGATTCACCATACACCTGTTCAGGCAACATCAATTTGATGGAGGGAGTGAGCTAATGTACAGCACATACATTTATTCGCTATAAACAAATCATTTGTGCAGGTCATTCAGAAAAGCTGAACTGTCATACATTGTCTTCAACAGGAGAGCCCATCATAACAGATAGTTTGTATCATAGAACTAAGGGCAGTGACAGTTTCCGGCAATATCAAAAAGGTTCAGCTATTTCATCAAATTGTCAGTATTGATGGGAATGTCTTTACAAATTATTTCCATTCCATTGTGTCTAAGGAGAGTCTACTGTTGTATGAGTCCTCTGACATCTTTTGTCTGTATGGTTTTACTTGAAGACATAAAAGTATATCTGGACTGCAAGCATGACTTTGTGATTAAAAAGTTGACTTCACAACAACGTAGTTCTGGACCC
>NC_142935.1:86027902-86125402 GCF_046866305.1 Octopus bimaculoides
CTCTTCTTTAAAGACAAGAAGAGTCCGTTGGCAGAGTAGGGTCTTTTATAAGATTAGGATATGCTCAGACATTGCATCTCCACTATCTTTTCTCTCTTTCCAGATGGAGTAGCCATGTATCTCCTTTACCACAGGACACCTGTTCCTATTCCTCTATCATACTTTAACCTCTCATCACCTGATATAAAGCTTCCTCTTTCAATACCACCCCACATACACACTTGTGGGATCTTGTCCTGCAAGTTACTAGATAATCTATTAGTGCTATTCTGTTGTGTCTGGGGAGAGTCATTTTCTTTTTGTGCCTTAAAATTTAACACACTCACCATTAAAATTTCCACTTATTTTTATTTTCCTAAAATTTTCGTTGCGTCTTGCAACCTTTTCAATAGTCAAGACTATTGAAAAGGTTGCAACACGCAACGAAAATTTTAGGAAAATAAAAATAAGTGGAAATTTTAAGACTATTGAAAAGGTTGCAAGACGTAATGAAAAGGTTGCAAGACGCAACGAAAATTTTAGGAAAATAAAAATAAGTGGAAATTTTAATGGTGAGTGTGTTAAATTTTAAGGCACAAAAAGAAAATGACTCTCCCCAGACACAACAGAATATGCTTCAACACACGAAATCACATGAAAAATCTTGCAAACCAAATCAAAAAACGAACTATTAGTGCTAGAGTCACATAAAAGAACACCCAATATTTCCTTCAAGGTAGTTGGCATTTGGAAGGGCATCCAGCTGTAAAAGTCATTCCCAAGTAGATACTGGAGTTCAGTGCAATCTTCTGACTCTCAATGTAGAGCTCTGGCCTGTCAACTAATACCAGCATAGAAAATGGCTGTTCAATGATGATGATGATGATGAAAGGATTTGTGTTCATGGCATTTGCATGTCCACTTCTTGTTGGGGTAGATTTCGTTGTTTACAGGGAATACGAAATGATTGTGTAGAAGTTTTTTTAACTGAATATTCTTCAATAATATGTAGTAAGTCTAAAATTCATTCTTTATCATTCATATATCATTCTAAGCTTGTTTTTTCATACTAGCATGAGTTATTATTGAAGCACTGCTTTACAACTGAATAACTTCCTGTTGCTAACATTTAAACAATAATAATTTTGGTTGCTTCAAAGTATTGCAAAATCTGAAAATAATCTTTTTAGAAAGCTCAAATAAAAAGAATGAAGCTATAAAATAAATAACTCAGAAAATATCAGGTAGAATGCTCTTAGATGGGGAGAAAAAAAGAGGACAGAGTCACCTACAAGAATTGAACCATGCACCTGCTGTAGTCCACTTTAGTTTAATGACTAACTACTAAAATAAGGAGAAACTGACATCTAATTAAAAGTTTTAAGTATATAAACAATAATATGTGAATAAATTTCTTTTGGTTTGTTTGTAGCCTTTAGATATTTAAAATAAAATTAATGAGTAAGAATAACAGTATTAATAATAACTAGTGGGACCTGTGGAAATTCAACAGAACAAAAAAGATTAAGAGAAGCTACTTAAGATAGACAAGATGATTTACATTTTTATTTTTATTTTGCTAAGTATTTCACTTCTAGTCACAATAATATACATTTTAAAATTTCCCTCTACTAAGCACATTATATTTCTCCCTTTCTCTCTACCTCTTCAAAAAACTTTTTAACCATGTAATTCCTGACTTCATGTCTTTAACATTTCTTTTTTTCTCTTCACCTCTCACTTCTACTAATTCTGTCACTATATCTCTCTCTTAATGTGACTGTCCATCTCCCTTTATCTGCCTTCCTTTAACGTCAACACCAGAACATTACCCTCTGCTAAATATTGTATCCTAAATATATCTCTTTCTCTTTACCTTTCCCTCCCTACCCTACAGCATGTCATTAACATTTCTCTCTCCCTCTTTTCTCTCACAGTCTTTTTCTCTCACTCTTCGCCTCTCTCTTCAACTAACCACATGATGCATTTGGCCTTATTATATCTCTTTCTCTACTTCTTTTTCACTTCTTTCTTCTTTATTCACACTCTTCCCCTCCCTGCCTCTCTCTCTCACACACACACACACACACACACATACACTCTCACTCCACCTCTTTTCCCTCTGGGCAAACAAACAAGCAGACTATTACATAGATCTTTTCTACTAAAATCACAAGGCCTGACATTTGGGTGGTGGGGGCTAGTCGATTACATCAACCCTAGTGCTTGACTGCTACTTTTTCATAGACCTTGATAGGTTGAAAGGCAAAATCAACCTCGGTGAAATTCGAACTCATAATATAAAGACAGGCAAATTGCAGCTAAGCAATTTTGTCCAATGCTCTAATGATTCTGCTAGTTCACTATCTTTATAATTCTTTCTAATTTTGGCACAAGGCCACCAGCTTTGAGGGGAGGAGGCTAGTTAATTATATTAGTCCCAGTACTTGACAGGTGTTCTATTTCATTACCTCAGGGATAAAAGACAAAGTTGACCATTGCAGAATTTAAGCTCACAACATAAAGAGCTGAAAGAAACATTACAGGGAATTTTCTTCAATACCAACAACAACAATAATAATTCAGTTCTATATTTAAGAGATGAGGAATTATTTACATTATTTACATTATTTACATTTGACGGATATTCGTCCTCATCTTGTTTGTTGTTAACACAACGTTTCGGCTGATATACCCTCCAGCCTTCGTCAGGTGTCTTGGGGAAATTTCGAACCTGGATTCTCATTCCTATCGATAGGAATGAGAACCCAGGTTCGAAATTTCCCCAAGACACCTGACGAAGGCTGGAGGGTATATCAGCCGAAACGTTGTGTTAACAACAAACAAGATGAGGACGAATATCCGTCAAATGTAAATAATGTAAATAATGTAAACAATAATAATTGTTTCAAATTTTGGCACAGAACAATCAGTTTTTGAGCCGAGTGGGGAAGTTAAGTACATCAACCCCAGTTCTTGACTGGTAGTTATTTTATCAATCTCGAAAGGATGAAAGGCAAAGTCAACCTCAACAAAATTTGAACTCAGAACATAGAGATGGAAGAAATGCTACAAAGCATTTTGCCAGATATGCTAACAGTTCTGCCAGCTTACCACCTTTAACAATGACAATAATAATAATATAGATTTCAAATTTTGGCACAAGGCCAGCAATTTCAGGAAGGAAGATAATTTGATTAAATCAACCCCAGTGCTCAACTGGTTCAAACTTTATCAACCCCGAAAGGATGAAAGGTAAAGTCAACCTTGGTGGAATTTGAACTCAGAATGTGAAGATGGACAAAATGCCGCCAAGCATTTTGTCCAGCATGTAAATGATTCTGTCAGCTCACTGCCTTAACAATAATAATAATAATATATTTTCTACTTTAGGCACAAGGCCTGAAATTTGGGTAGGGGGATAGTCAATCCCATTGACCCCAGTACTTGACTGGTATTTGATTTATTGTCCCCCAAAAGGATGAAAGACAAAGTCAACATTGGCAGAATTTGAACTCAGAATGTAAAGACAGATGAAATGCCACTAAGCATTTTGCCCAGTATGCTAACAGTTCTGCTAGCTTGCCACCTTAACAATAATAATTATCTCAAATTTTTGACACAAGGGCAGCTTGGGGGAGGTGGAAATGAGTCGATTACATTGACTCCAGTGTTCAACTGGTACTTATTTTATTAACCCAAAAGGATGAAAGGCAAAGTTAACCTCAGCAGAATTTGAACTCAGAACATAATGATGGACAAAATACTGCTAAGCATTTCGTCCAGCATGCTAACGATTCTGCTAGCTCGCCACCTTCACCTTGACAGTAATAATAATATAATGATAGTAAAGTTATACAGTTAAATACCAAGTTAACTGACCAACTATGAGACCTATGTAAGAAAAACAAACAATTTATAACCCGGAAACCTATATATATACAGAGTGTCCCAAAATTAAGGCAACCAACTTTTCTCAATTGAGCCAAAGCAAAATACTGTTATATTTTGAGTCCGAGCATTGCAATGCAATGGTAAAGGAAACACAATTATGATACTACCACATTTATTTCATATGACCACAGCCTTAAGTCTAGGTCTGAGTGCTTCACATGCAACATGCAGCATGTGAAGCCCATTCCTGGCACAGTTTTGCCTTGAGAGTGTCAAGAAAAGCATGAGAAGTGCTTGAGACCCTCATCTCCAAAACAGACCAAACAGAAAAATCCAGCAGATTGAGATTAGGGCTTCTTGAGGGCCATACATCCTTGCCTGTGAATGACAGAATGTTTTTTCTGAATACAGTGTTGTGTTTCTTTGGAGCTGTGGGATGGAGTGAAGTCCTGATGGAGGCTCTAAGGTGTACCTTGAAGATGCTACTCAAACCATAACTGACTGTGGATTTTGACTTCAGTTTACAAGTCTACCAGATACACTCCAATGTCAGTCATTCTGGTGGTTTACTGTCTATTTGATGTCAAATATCTTTTTATCAGTAAACACCAGGTTGGGCAGCATGCCTTCAGCAATCTGATGCCGGATAAGACGATTTCTGTCCAGTCTCATGTCCTTATAAACTTTTGTGAGTTCATGACAGCAGATCATGTTGTAGGGGTGAGTCCTGAGATCATCCTTCAGCTCTCGATATATCAGTGTTTGGCTTATTCTTGATGTATCAGCCAATGCTACTATCTTAGCTCACTCCTGAAAAGTCAAGCGACTGGCCATTGGGAAAATAAGAAATAAGTCAATAAGGGTTCTGAAATCTAGGAGTGTGGTCTGAGAAACAAGAAAGTTTTTAAAAGATTATTATAATTATAGTGTAAGTAGAAAATTTTCACAGAAAATTTCAGATAGAGAATGGTTGCATTTATTTCTCTTCAATAATCCAGAAACACAAAAGTAGATTAGCAAAAAAATCTCAATCAATTGACTTTCTGGCCATGGCCACCTCTCTTTACTGTAGGAACAGTGATTTAAAATATTGGATTAATATAAGAGATTCCATTTAAATATTTCAAGAAATTATTGAAAAACATTTGACGGCTACATAGATCTTTCATGGTAAACTCTATAACTACTAAAACCTTAATTATTTATGTCAACCAAATTATGGTTGATATTATGCTTTAGCTGTTATGATCAATCAATAGAATAAACAGAATATATACTATCATATCCATTAGACCATAACTGATGCTAATTACAGGATATATTTAAAATATAATTGCTTAGCTTTTGCTATTATTGTTTACTCCACCTCCTGTAACCATAATTACCTTAGATGACAATGTTTTTAAAGTGAGTACATTAAAACACTTTCCTATTGACTTCTCCCGGTAGGTAGGATGGCCAAGATTTCCTGGAGAAGGTAAACAAGACCTGCAGCAGCCATTCACTTCCTTGAAGCAGTAGAGATGGAAATTTCATATAATTAGCTGAAAGGAAAATGGCAAAGAGAAAGACAGTACTCATTGTCTTTCAATATTCTCTTTGACTGAAAGGCATATATATCCTCATCATCATCATCATCATCGTCATTTAACGTCTGTTTTCCATGCTGGCATGGGTTGGATGGTTTGACAAAAGCTTACCACCTGAAGAGCTATTCAGGCTCCATGTCTGTTTTGGCATGGTTTCAATGGCTGGATGCTTTTCCTAACGCTAACCACTTTACAGAGTATACCAGGTGCTTTTACACAGCACTGGCATGGGTGATTTTTACATGGCACCAGCATGCATGAGCCTACAAGACTGAGTATGCTCAGCTGGGGAGAGTTGCAAAGGACAAGCCTGTATGCAAGGGCAACCACGCTTTTACTTAGCTTGATGTACCTTTTCAAGCACAGCAAACCGCCAGGAGTCTCAATCCCCTGTCATCCCCAGTGAGTCCCAACGTTTGTAGATCCTGTCTCATCACTTTGTCCTATGTCTTCCTGGGTCTACCCCTTCCACATGTTCCTTCTACAATTAGATATTGGCACCTCTTAGTGCAACTGTCCTCATTCATATGCATTACATGGCCATACCAGTACAATCTTCTCTCTTATACACTACATCTGATGCTACATATTCCCATATATATATATATATATATATATATATACACGCACACACACACACACACAAACACACACACATATACACATACATACATATATACATACATACATTCATACATGTGGGGGTGGGGGGGAGATAACTGAATGGGAGTTGATATGCTTGAAATTCCAATTTGGACCCCTACAAGCTGGTGGTTGATGAAAAAGCATGAAGTGAAATAATTCCTGGCTTCAGACGGGAAATGATGAAATCTTGGAGAGGAAGCACAATACAAGGAGCAAAAGAGTCAGGTAGTACTTGACTTAGTTAATATTGGAGTGATACAGAGTAGGAAAGTTCAGTAAAACACAGACATGTGGTGGGTCAGTGGTTAAACAGTGTTGTTTGTGTATTCCAGAGTGTGTGTAAGCATGTATGTGGGTGATGGTGGGATAAGGGAAATATTGGAGACATGCAAAGAAATAGGTGTGGCTGTGGGGTTAAGAAGTTTACTTCCGAGTCATGTGGTGTTGGGTTCAGTCCTACAGTGTGGCACCTTGAGCAAGTGTCTTCTACTAATGCCCCAGGCTGACCAAAGTCTTGTGAGTGGATTTGGCAACAGAAACTGAAAGAAGATCATTGCGTGCGTGTGTGTGTGTGTGTACCTTTCTGTCTGTATGTGTATCATCATCATTGTTATCATTATCATTGTTTAACGTCCATTTTCCATGCTGGCATGGGTTGGACGGTTTGACATGGAGCTGGCTAGCAAAGTTGTCCACACTTTGATTGTCTGTTGTGGTATGTTTTCCATGGCTGGATGCCCTTTTTCATGCCAGTCACTTAACAGAGTGTACCGGGTGCTTTTTACATGCCACCGGCACAGCTGCATTTACACAGTACTGGCACAGGGTCATTAACGCAGCAACAGCTTGGGTGCTTTTTAAGTGACACTGAGACCTGAAAGGACAAGCTTGTACATGTGGAAGACAGCAATTTTACTTAACTTGTTTTATCAAGTATAGTAAATTGCCACATCTCTCAGGCCCTTGTCATCTCCAGTGAAGCCCAGTGTCTAAAGATCCTTTCTCACCACTTCATCCCATGTCTTTCTGAGTCTACTCCTTCCACAGTTACTCTCCACAATTAGAGCACCACACTTCTTCATGCACATATTGAGTGTGCCAACTCTAGGGGTGTGGAAGGTGTGGACCTGGGTGACACAAGTATCTATAAATATATATATATATATATATATATATATATATAGAGAGAGAGAGAGAGAGAGAGAGAGAGAGGCAGACAGACAGACAGACAGGTAGACAGATAGATAGAACAGATAGATAGATAGATAGATAGATAGATAGATAGATAGATAGATAGACAGATAGATAGATAGATAGATAGATAGACAGATGCATACAGGATTGATGGGTAAATTGTAGTCCTTCTATATTTCTAATTTCACACATGTGCATTGTTTGTTTTTGGTTTTGTCGACTACACAGCATAGTAGGGTCAGTTGGGCACCATCTGTGAGAAAAACGCCACCATGATGGAATTCACTCTGCTTGGCATTCATTCCAGAAGCTCTAATACGAACATTTCAGAGAGTTTAGGTGTCAATCTGAGGACAGTACAGACTGAGGGCATGTACCAAGAGTGATAAAAATCAAACATCCAGTCAACATCATCGTGTTTGGAATGATCACTAGTGATGGTGATGTTATGTCTCCATTCATCTTCCCATATAGCTTCAGACTCAACATAGAGACCTACATCAAGTATCTGGAGTAGGTAGTGCTGCCCTGGGTCAAGAGGGCAGCTACTGGAAGACCCTATGTCTGGCAACAGGACTCTGCACCATGCCACACAAGCAGGAGAACCCAGTTATGGCTGTCAGATAAATTCTGCAACTACATCAGGCCTAACATCTGGCTGCCTAACTCCCCAGACTGCAATCTCTTTGATTATTATGTGTGGGGTACAGTTGAGCGAGAGCCCAACAAAACTCCTTGTAACACTGAAGATGAACTGAAGGCAAGGATTATAGCAGAATTCAGGAACTTAAACAAGGAGACCATCCTAAAGAGTTGCAGGAGATTCTGAAGTCGTCTGGAGGCTATGGTTGAAGCCAATGGCGATTTTATTGAATAAATTTACTCTTCAGTATTTCAAGATATTTTTATGTAATTTTGGTAAATATATCTGTTAAAATGAGACGTCAGTGTTATTTTCATTTTTGCATAATTTAGATGAAATTTATTCGCTGCACCCTGTGTGTTTATGTATACATATATATATATACATATATATATATATATATATATATATATATATATATATATATATACATATATATATATATATATATATATATATATATATATATATATATATATATATATATATATATATATATATCAACATGAGCAATGGCTTTTCCATCCATTGCTTTTTCCAAATGTCCTGGAGAAAGGATCATAAACCCAAAATATAGAAATACAAGGAAAAACTGCAACTTTGTTTTGTTTTGTTTTCCTTTTTCTTTAGTAGTTTACTTTGTACCTTCTCACATTGTTCCAGCCTTACTCAACAAATTTGTTTAATATATATATACATGCATGTTTTTAGGTGTCAATAGCATTGTATTTGTCCTTCACCACCACTTGACAATTGTGTTGGTTTGTTAATGTTTCTGTAACTTAGTAGTTTGGAAAAAGAGACTGCTAAAATAAGTACCAGGTTTAAAAATAAGTACTGTGGTCAATTTGTTTAATTAAACCCTTCAATGTGGGGCCTCAGCATGGCTGTTGTTTAATGACTGAAACAAGTAAAAGAAGAAAGAAGGAAAAATAGTCCACTTTATACAGTATTTGAACTACACATAAGGTTTTAAAGTAGTTCTTATAATTTGTGATGTGATAATTTAAAAAATAAATTAAAAGTTTAGTCAAAGATGGAAAAGCAACATTCATGAACTTTTTCGATGCTTCTGATACTGGTTGAAGAAAGGTTAGACTCAATACTCAGATCTGAGATCTTGACCAGATGTTTGCATCAGAACAACTCTGTTGTAGGAACTAAAGAGTCAGAACATCATCACCATCATCATTAACATTTAATAGCTGTTTTCCATGCTGGCATGGGTTGGATTGGCTTGACAGGAACCGGCAAGGTCAGGGACCACACCAGGTTCCTTTGTTTTGGCTTGGTTCTTATGGCTGGATGTCCAACCTAACACTAACCACTTTACAGAGTGTACCGAGTGCTTTTTATGTGGCACCAGCACCAGTGCTTTTTACGTGGCACCAGTACCCACATTTTGTTTTTAAAGTAGCACCTTGGTTTTAGGGTCTCAATTCTGTTATGGTGTGCAGGTCTTCTTGAGTACAGCAATGTGCCACATATCTTGGTTCTCGGTCATCTTCTTTGTAAGGTTCAGCATTCAGTGGTGATTAAGTGGATGATACATTATGTCTGCCAGTAAACAAAGTGATATGTGTGTGCTCACCATGAAATATTTTCAGATGAGAGGCTAAATATCATTGACTGGAAACCAAAAATGGACCCCAGACAGCTTTGATAACAGGCTAGCATTACAAACTATAAATTTACTGCTAGCATCTATTTACTTCCTTGAAGCTCACGGAAAAATGTCAGGTCAACACTAGAAAATAACTTCATCTTCGTTATTCATACTATTCCCTGCTTGTTGACATCAACATATTGTGCCTCTGTGTACCATACAGTATGGTTCATTGCCCTAATTTCTTCTTCAGCTGTTCTCATTTCAAGTTTTGAAAATAAACAATACAAAGATTTGTCTGAATTTCCAAACACTTAATTTACCTGCTTTGCTGAGTTTACATATGTGTGCATCCAATAAATTAATTTTGTGACAATAGCACAAGGGATAATGAATCATGTATGTCATGAATATTTGTCAATTGACACTACTACTGAGGGCTATAAATAAAAAAGTTTAACAAGTTGGGAGGTTACATGCAGAGAAAAAATGGCTGACCCATACCAATCTTGAAATAATTCTAAGTCGAATAAGCTTGCTTTTAAATAACTGTTGGCCCAGAAGGTTTTAGAATCCACTTGGCAGGAAAACTTGGAGACTTCCCGTAAAGTTGCCATCTTAGCCATAAATAAGTCGGCCATTGCATATTTACATAGGCATTACTATCTCTAATGGCAACACCTTACCCTTTATATTAGGAAATATATTAGGTCATGATTTCAGAGCGGGGATAATCTGAGAGCTAAGGTTCAAGCCTCAGTCAGGTTCTTACTACAGTACCTATTTTATAACTATGTGTATTAAACTAGGACAGCTAGCTAAATAGTTTTTATCATTGCAAAATATAAACAATACAGTGTTGTGCTAATACTCCTTTAACTTCCATTGTTAACTCTCTTACACTCACACACAAATCAATGGTGCTAACGTTACACTGGTTATATTTTTAGAACATAAATGAGTTGAATCCATAACTTAATGAAACTGTTGTGAAATATTTTATAATTTATATCACTAACATTTTTAGCGGCACAGTGACAATAATGTCTTAAATATATATCAGCAATTACAATAATAATTACATCCATAATTATAAGTAGCATTATATGTGTGCTAAATGCAATGAAAACTTGTTCAAAATTGATCAAAGTGTTTAATATGAACAAAACTAAAACAAATAATCAGACATTTTTACAATATTTTATCACTTGTTTTGTATATGAAACAGTTAACTTTTTGTTTTCCTTGCATATCTGTTCACAACTAGTTACATACTTGAGAGAGAGAGAAGGAAAGAGAGAGGGATTGCGTGTGTATTTATGAGAGTGTGTGTGTGTGTGCGGGTGTGTGTGTGTGCATGCGTGTGTCTATTTGTATGTGCATGTACATGTGTGTGTGTATTTTATATTTAGTTATTTATTTCTCCACACTGCTGTCAATTAGAGAATTTTGAAAATGTTAAAACTTTCAGTGAATTGTATTTTGATCATTTTAGCAAGTATGGGAGACAACTCACGACATGTTTTACACTTATTAAGACTTCTTCGTAACAGCCATCAACTAGTGATGGGAGAACCTCTAAGTAATTACACTCTATGAGTAGATATGAAAATAGTGTATTTATAAATACATTATTGAGATTAAAAATTACTCAGAAGTACCATCTGCATGATAAACAATAGATGATAAGGATTAATATAGCAAACCTAAAGACCACAACAACAATGTTCTACCTTCTCATCTACTAAAAGTCAACAAATATTACTTTAAAAGCATTGTATTAAAACTTACTACAGTACTAACACACCCAGTTTGGGAATAAATAAATATAAAGTGTTATATCACATATATATAATCATGGAGTGAAGGCACATGGCTTAGTGGTTAGGGTATTTGGCTCACAATCATAAGGTCATGAGTTCAATCCCCGGTGATCTGTTGTGTCCTTGAGATAGACACCTTATTTAGTTACTTCAGTCCACTCAGCTGGCAAAAATGGATAGTACCTGTATTTTGAAAGGGACAGCCTTGTCACAATCTGTGTCATGCTGAATCTCCCTGAGATCTACATTAAGGGTACATGTGTCAGTGGAGTGCTTGGCCACTTGCACAAAAAGCAGGTTGTTCCATTGATCATATCAAACTGGAACCCTTGTTGTCTGGATATCATCATCGGCATTAACTCTTTTCTGAGTAGTTAATCTGTAGCAAGTGATTGAGCCTCTTCATCCTGATGGTTGCAAAGGGTTCTGGTTGTTCAGGCCAAGGGTGGTGTAGAGAAGTTGGGGACATTTATCGCAAGGGAGGGTTGGTGGGGGATGAGGAAGTGTGAGTCCCTCTGCCCCTTAACATCAGTTATTTTCCATCACGTCCACTCCCTTCATGATGACATGCCATCACTTTGGTTAGTCCTTGGTGATTGTCTCCCAAGTATTTGGGTCAATGGAACAACAGAAGTGAGTGAACTTGAGCTACTCTCAGAAATGAAATTTGAGGACCAGCTCCACAAAGCAGAGTTGATTGGGGAGATGTGTTTGAAGCATATATATATATATATATATCATATGTGTGTGTGTGTGTATATATATACTCTTTTACTTGTTTCAGTCATATGACTGTGGCCATGCTGGAGTACCGCCTTTTAGTCGAGCTAATCAACCCCAGGACTTATTCTTTGGAAGCCTAGTACTTATTCTATCGGTCTCTTTAGCCGAACCGCTAAGTTACGGGGACGTAAACACACCGGAATCGGTTGTCAAGCGATGTTGGGGGGACAAACAGAGATACACAAACATATACACACACACATACATATATATATATATATATATATATATATATATATATATATACATATATACGACAGGCTTCTTTCAGTTTCCGTCTACCAAATCCACTCACAAGGCTTTGGTCGGCCCGAGGCTATAGTAGAAGACACTTGCCCAAGGTGCCACACAGCGGGACTGAACCCGGAACCATGTAGTTGGTAAGCAAGCTACTTACCACACAGCCACTCCTACGCCTCATATCATATGTGTGTGTGTGTGTGTGTGTGTGTGTATATATATATATATATATATATATATATATATATGTATATATAAATCATATGTGTGTGTGTGTATATATATATATATTAAAATTATATATATATATAGATCAAAATTATATTACATACAAAAATAAGAGGAATGCTAGAAACAGATGCCGAATCATCTAACCACGAAGTAATATGTTCTCAATAAAAAATTAGCGACACAACAGACTGTAAAAGGGCAAGACAAATGAAAAAATACGAAATAAAAAAAAAAAAAAGATTGAAGACATTTGAAGGGATACACTGAATGTAATTTGTAGAACTCTACACGTGCTCCCTTTTTGGGTGGATGTCTTGTGTCTAGTTCTGGAAATTATATTTTATAAATCGACAGACTACGCTGATGATCCTGCAGATATTTACTTATGTAAATTTTAACAGGTGAAACCATGGTACGTAGGTTAATCGTTTTTTTATTTAGTATTTTTTCTTTTGTCTTGCCCTTTTAAAGTCTGTTGTGTCGCTAAATTTTTACTAAGAACATATTTTTCATGGTTAGATGATTCGGCATCTATTTCTAGCATATAGGAGTCCACTTTTGCTGGTCATTCCTCTTATTTTTGTATGTTATATATATATATATATAAACCTGCTATGAGGAAATTTCAGATTTTGAAAATTGTTTTAAATCACTTTGATGATGAGAGTTTTCAGGCATGATGTTTTAGAGATAGTAAAAGAAGAACCTTCAAACCATTTGGAAATGAAAAAGCTTGAAGTTCAATTAGAATTAAAAAAATTAGAGAAAGAATATGAAATTAAGCTTAAAAAGCTTGAAATTCAAAAGGAAATTGAGCTTAAAAAGCTAGAAAATTCTTTGCCTTCCTCACACCCTTCCTCTTTCGAAACTGTGAGACTTGCCAGACTGTTTCCCCATTTCAATGAAAAAGAGGTGGACAAGTATTTTCTACATTCTGAAAAAGTTTCTGAAAACCTCAAGTGGCCTTAAGAGTCATGGACTATGCGACTGCAAACTGTGTCGAAAGGTAAAGCTCAGGACACATTTACAGCCTTTTCTGGTTAAGAGGACTCTTCTAAAAGTTTATGAGTTAGTGCTCGAAGCTTATCAACAGAAATTCAGGAATGCCCATGCAAGGGACAATGAGACGTTTGTGGAGTTTGCTAGGGAGAAGGAAACATTGTTTGATAGGTGGTGTAGTTCTAAGGAGGTCGCAGATTTTGATAGTTTTAAGCAGTTAGTTTTGATTGAGGATTTCAAACAGAGAGTTCATTCCGATCTCAAGATTTATTTGGATGTTTTACATAATGCAGCTATGTTGGCAGATGATTATTATTTGACTCACAGGGATTCTTTTCAGTTTCCAAGGTCGTTATCTTCTGGTCCAAAGGGTTTTTCCCTAGGTAGGAGTTCAGATCATGCAGGTTCCAGTGGAGATAGAATGAGTTCAAATTGTTTGGACAGGCAGTTACATTCATCTCAGTCTGATTCTGAAACTCCCACTGGTTTTGGTCCTGTTTGTGTATATTGTATTGGTCCTGTTTGTATATATTGTGTATATTTGATTTTGGCATGTCCCAAACTTAAACATAAAAATCAGTCCACAGGTTCCCTAAATGCTTTTGTCTCCATTGCACCTAAGCCTCTCTTTTCGGGTGGTTCTAAGGAGAGTTTTGTCTTTGAGAGTAAACCCCCAGATTTCATAGTTCGGAAGGAGTTTTTGCCCTTTGTTTACAAAGTTTCGATGTCACTTATGAGTGATATGTCTACCCCACAGCCTCTTACTATTTTGAGGGATACTGGAGCTCAGTCTCTGATTTTGAAGGATATTTTGCGTTTTTGTGATGAGTCTTCAGCGAACTCAGATGTTTTCTTTCAGGGTATAGGTGGCAATTTTTCTGCTCCTCTCCATTTTGTGAATTTAACTTCAGATCTGATTTCTTGTGAGGTGAAAGTAGGTGTTCTTGACTCTCTCCCAGCTCTGGGTGTTGATTTGTTGATCAGAAATGATCTTATAGGGTCCAAAGTTGGTGCTGATCCTATTGTCATTGTTTCTCAAGAGAGTTCAGTTAGTACAGAAAAGTTGGGGGGCGATTTTCCTGGTATTTTTCCTTCTTGTGCAGTGAGTCATTCGATGTCGAAAGACATTTCTTCCGAGTTTTCTTTGCCAAATGATTCCATTCATGATCTATCAGGTACTTTCATGGATCATTCTTTTTGTAAGGTGGAGGTTGATGACCTATCTTGAAAGGGTAGTGACTCTTCAGGTCTTCTTGATAGGTCTGATGGTGGGTCAGGTAGGGATCACATTCTTTCTAGAGAGCTGCTTATTAATGCACAGGGTGAGGATGCTGAATTGCAGAAGTTGGCTAACAAGGCTTTTTCTTTTGAAGAGGTTAGCAAGGTTCCAGTTTGTTGTTATGATGAGCAAATATAGGCTGCAAGACATTCCTGCAGGGGATGAATGGAAAGTGTATCATCGAATTGTGGTACCAAAATTGTTACAAAATCATGTACTTTCATTGGCACATGAAAGTCCCATGGCAGGTCATTTAAGTGTAAACAAAACTTGTGTGAAAATTTTGGCACATTTCTTTTGGCTTAGTTTGAGACAAGATGAGGCTGATTTTGTAAAACCCGTCATGCACGCCAAATTGTTGGAAGACCAAATCAGAAAATTCCTCCTGCTCCTTTGAAACGTATACCAGCTTTTGGGGAACTTTTTGTTGGGTTGGCCTATTACCTAAGACTAAGTCTGATAATTAGTATCTTCTCACTATGTGTGCTCCTACCAGATTTCCTGAAGCTATTCCTCTTCATAGGATTGCCATGGTTTTGATCAAGTTTTTTTTACCTTAGTTAGTTTGCCAGATGTTATTAAATCTGATCAGGGCTCAAATTTCATGTCTAAAGCATTTCAACAAGTTACGTACCAGTTGGGTATTGAGCAGGTTAACTCAAGTGCTTATCATCCTGAGTCACAGGGAGCTTTAGAGAGATTTCATCAAACCTTGAAGAATATGATCAAGACTTATTGCTTTGAGACAGAGAAAGATTGGGATGAAGGTGTGCATTTGTTGCTGTTTGCTGTCAGGGAATTAGTTCAGGAAAGTTTAGGGTTCAGTCCCTTTGAGCTTGTATTTGGTTATAGTGTGTGTGGGCTATTAAAACATCTAAAAGAGCAATGGCTCAATCACAATCCTGAGATCAATCTTTTGGACTATGTTTCTACATTTTGGAATAGAATTTTGAAAGCATGTGAGTTGACCAGACAAAATTTGAAAACTTCACGAGTAGAAATGAAACAAAACTACAATAGAAAGTCAAAAGTAAGAAATTTCATTGCTGGTGACAAAGTGTTAGTTTTACTTCCCATTCCTGGTCAACCTCTGAGAGATAGATTTCAGGGTCCATATCGCATGGATAAAAAGGCTAGTTATTGTAAAAGAAATTTTCTGTGAAACTTTCTTTTCCTTAAGGAGGGTGAGTGTTACAAGAATGCGTTTTCTTTGGGAAGTAAAATAGTGGATTTCATTTGAGCATATAGATTTGAACCTGAATCTATAGAACTCCCCATAACATTACAATGCGATTTTCTCACAGAAAAACAGTATTTGACAGCAGTGACACTCAACACATGGCCAATGCCAAGCTGATTTATGTGTTTTCCCACTTGACCCCCAACCTCTTCTATACCACCAAAAGTCAAATTGAGATAAAGAGCTACCTACATCAGTTTTTCCATTGTTCTTGACAATGTACTTCTCTTATTTTGCAATTATTATAAATACTGGAATTTCATACAGCCAAACCAGTTGGTGAAATGAGATGACCACAAGCAAACAGCCATGATATATACAAATTCCCTCTACTCTTTCACCAGCTCACCTTTCTCTAATAAACATCATTCTATCTCTTTCGCCACTGCTGCTTAAATGACAGGCAGAATGAAAGTATCATTTTGTCTTCCTCCTGAACTCGCTGTCATTCTATCTTCCTCCCCTCTCTGGGAGATCAACATACACACTTATAAGAGTTGGATGAGATATGATGGCATGGCATCTCTCCCCAGCTCTTATATTATTTATTTAATTCAGAAATACAACAAACACGAGGGTTAACGGTAACAACAGATCAATAATTTATTCCTGGTAGGTGTAGAGCCGTTTGGTTCCCGGGTGAAAGGCATGCCGCTATAATACCAAAGGAAGCTTCGACCACATGTCGGGGTCGATGTTGTCAGAGAGCCTGGAAAACGTCCTGTCACGACGGTTGCTGGATGAATAAGAGAAGGAACGCTATATCTTTTTTCTCCACGTGTTGCATTGCGCATGCGTGCTCGGGTACTTCCGTTGACGGCAAATCCCTTGCACATGCGCAATGGCACTTCCCAATATGGCAGCCACACGCGCCACTACAATGTCAAATGTATATTGTTCTGGAAAGTTTCTTTGGCCAATGCACTGTCCGGCCAGATCTAGTGACATAAGGGTCACTTGAGTTTTGTCGCAACGACGAAGGTGGAGTGGTTCCTGGTGTGTGTGTTTGTGATGGTGTTGATGTTGGTGTATGCATTGGTAAAGATGTTGACAGTGGTGTGTGTGGTGGTAATGATGTTGACAGTGGTGTGTGCGGTGTTTGAGAAACGGGCACGTCGTCCACGGAAGTTGAGGGTTTTTCAAGGTACGCTTCTTTCAGACGGTTGACAGACACAACCTCTGTACGACCATTAGCGTTGACCTGGAAGAACTTTGAAGTGCGAGAAAGCACACGAAAGGGTCCTTTACAGGGAGAAACAAGGGGTCCTTTGACAGAATCATCCCTAATGAAAACATGAGACCAAGACTCAATGTCTGCTGGCACTTGAGAGGGAGGTGACTGTTGTCTGGGACCCAAAGCTGGAAGATTGGAGAAATACTCCCGTAACCGAGTAACATAGGACTCTAGATGTGGTGGTTGTGACGAGTCTGGTACCACCATCGTACTAGGCAACGCCAGTGTGGTACCGTAAAGAAGCTCCGCCGAGGAGAAACCCAGGTCAGCTTTGACCGCAGTCCGGCATCCAAGGAGGACGACCGGAAGAAATTCAACTCAAGACTGCGAGTTGGGCGAGGCGCGTAAGGCAGCCTTAAGTTGCCTATGAAATCGCTCAACCATCCCATTAGAAGCGGGATGGTAGCTGGTGGTGCGTATACGATGCACCCCCAAGATTCGTACCGAGAAATCCAGCCAGACACGAAGGCTTGAGCGACAGTCTCAGAAGTAATATCAGCTATAGGAATGGCTTCTGGCCAGCAGGAGAACCGATCGACACATGTTAACAGATATGAGAACCCGCAACTCACTGGCAATGGTCCAACCAAATCAAGGTGGACGTGACGGAAACGGGCCTCGGTGGATGGAAATTGTCCAAGTGGGGCACGAACGTGCCGGTGGACTTTTGCACTCTGGCACTTCAAGCAAGAGCGTGCCCAAATGGTGATTGACCGCCGCATGTTGGGCCAAAAAAAACGAGATGTAATAAGTTTGACTGTCGCAGAGATGCCCGGGTGACAAGGAATGAAGGGCGTTAAAAACAGAACGTTGATGGTTCTCAGGCACTAAGGGCCTGGGAGAACCAGTGGAAATGTCACACAAAATAGAGCCTTCGGAGGAAGGGAGCGGAAGATAGGCAAACTTACAAGTATGGTACTTTGGCGAAGTTAAGTCTAAACTCGACAAAGGAGGTTGCTCCTGCGAAATTGCTAGCAAGTCAATTACCGCGGGAGTGGAAATAGAATGCACAGGGAGTCGCGAAAGAGCATCAGCTGGGATGTTCTCTTTCCCTGGCACATGACGAATGTCACCTGTAAACTGTGAGATGAAGTCCAGGTGGCGAAAGACACGAGGAGAGAGTTTGTACGTTTTAGAGGATAGAGCAAAAGTGAGGGGCTTGTGATCAGTATAAATCACGAACTCCCGTCCCTCGAGCTGATGTTGGAAATGCTGAACTGACAGATAGATTGCTAATAGCTCGCGATCAAAAGTGCTATATCTGCGCTCGGCAGGCTGTAGTTGGCAAGAAAAGAAAGCCAAAGGTTGCATGTTTCCATCTACGGTGTGGTGTAAGACAGCACCAACCGCAGAATCTGATGCGTCCACAGATAGTGAAAGGGGGGCATTAGGAGCCGGTTGTGCAAGGACGGGAACGGAGGATAATTTCCGTTTGACGGACTCAAAAGCTGACAACGCCTCAGCAGAAAGAGTGAGTCGAGCATCCTTCTTAGTGTGGCCTTGCAGTAGCCTAGTTAATGGAAGAAGCTTATCAGCACATCGGTTTATAAATCTTCTGAAAAATTGACAATCCCCAAGAAGTGGCGCAACTGTCTTAAAGAAGTTGGAGGTGCGATGCGTTGAATGGCATCGACCTTTGAAGGACGAGGTCTGATTCCACTGGAATCAATAAAATGTCCGAGAAACTCCAGAGAAGATTGCCCGAAAACACATTTATTCGGATTGACTTTCACGTTGTATGAATGGAGTCTCTGGAAAAGCAGTGATAAATGATGGAGGTGATTCTCTTCCGTATCTCTAGCGTTGAGTATGTCATCAACATAGGCAAATACAAAACCAAGTCCACGGATGACCTCATCTATGAAAGGTGCTGGTAGCATTACGCAAACCGAAACTCATGAACAGGAATTCAAAACAGCCGAAAGGAGTGGTGATGGCTGTCTTAGGAACGTCCTCTGGGTTGACTGGTATCTGATGATAGGCCCGTACCAGATCAATCTTAGAGAAAATGGTGCACCCATGCAGGTTTGCCAAGAAATCCTGTACGTTCCTAATTGGATAGCGATCTGCTATCGTCACGGCATTAAGTCGCCGATAGTCCCCCTCCGGGCGAAAATCCGTGTCCTCTTTACGGGCCAAATGAAGAGGAGATGCCCATGGGCTGGTGGAGGGGCGAATGAGACCGAGTTGAAGCATGTGTTCAAACCCGGCCTTGGCCGTCTTAAGACGGTCAGGCGCTAGACGACGTGGGCGCGAAAAAACAGGTGGTCCAGTCGTCTTGATGTAATGGAGGGTGAAATGCGCGGGCTTCGCCGGTTTGAAAGTGATGTCCACCAGCTCCGGAAAAGACGCTAAGAGTGAATGAAAAGCGTCCCCAGCAGTGGCAATAAAAAATGCTGGGCTAAGAGAAGAATTGGTAGAGCTCCTTGCCGGCGTGGAAAGGGATGTCGAGTCGTCGACAAGCCTCCGACGTCGGACATCTACCAACAACTGAAAGTGATTTAAGAAATCTGCACCCAAAATAGGATGCGGAATGTCAGCTATGACAAAAACCCATTGAAAGTCTCTACGAAGACCGATGTCTAAGCGTAGAGAAAGCTGACCAAAAGTAGGAATCGGGGACGAGTCAACGGCGTGCAAAACAATCGCCGAGCAGCGAGGTTTGTCTACAGTAAGGCGAAGTGGCCAAATGCTACAACAGGAGCCAGTGTCAACCATTCAACACCTGGTCCTGAATGAATATTGCACGATTGAAAGTTGGTTGAGTGGAGGAAAGTGACGTGCTCATTTTCCCCTTTACGCGTTTCCCATTTGTTTGAAAGAACAAGGCTGAATACATCTTCGCGCCTTGTGTGCGAAGGTCTCATGGTACCAGCACATGCCATTTTTAGGTCTGTTGGTTCCCTGATTTCGAGAAGTACTGCGAGAATGTAAGCTGCTCCGAGACTTCGAGCGAGAGCAGCAGAGGTTGTCTACGCGACATGTGAGATTATCGATCCTGCCAAGAATGTCATCGTTGGACAAAAGAGAGGACTCTATCGGCCATTGTGGCCACTTGGTCCACAGTGTTTGACTCAAATGCCGTTGCTAGAATTGTTTGTACGTGCGACGGAAGACGAGAAAAAAATATCTTGCGGAGAAGTGGAGCATCTGTTGACTCTCCGCTCAGATCTCGCAAATGTGTCAGAAATTCTGTGGGAGTCCTGTCACCGAGCTGCTCGTCTGCCATCAGCTCATTGAATCGGCTGGTGGCAGAACTGGTGGTCCTGCGTAGGATCTCGTTTTTCACCTCGTCATATGTGGCGTCGTCTTTTGGAGATGTGATTAGGTCTTTAGACGCTTTTGCAAGCGATGGAGGCAGATTGCAATAAAGCAACTTTAATCTCTTGGACGGCGAGATTTTGTAGACTTGGAAATAGGCCTCTAATTGAGTGAAATAGACATCGGTATCACCGATGAATGTGGGTAAACCATGCGACATGTTTATTGGGATGACTCCGTCAAGGTAGGAAAAAGGAATGGAAAGAAACAATGAAAAACGAAGTCGTATGAAATATACGAGAGGCCAAAAAAGAAAATTCACCGCTAATGGAAAAGACACAATATTTTTCGTGTTCTTGTTTTTGTAAGTTACGGTGTGCACAAAAAAGAGGGGAAAAATAAAGTTGTAAAAACAATTTTTTTTTTCTTCGTGAGGGTTGTTGCTTTGTATTGTCTGTAGAAAAAAAAAATATTGTTGACCAGCCTTACGTCGTTGCTGCAAGGAAGAAAAAAACAATACAGGCAAAAATTTTAATTTTTTTTATATGTATGTATGTGTTGTATTTGTTCCATTTCTTCGTTTCTCGAATTGTTTTTTCAATTTCTGAATCACGTCGGGGGTCACCAGTTGGATGAGATATGATGGTATGGCATCTCTCCCCAGCTCTTATATTATTTATTAAATTCAGAAATACAACAAACACTAGGGTCAACGGTAACAACAGATCAATAATTTATTCCTGGTAGGTGTAGAGCCGTTTGGTTCCCGGGTGAAAGGCATGCCGCTATAATACCAAAGGAAGCTTCGACCACATGTCGGGGTCGATGTTGTCAGAGAGCCTGGAAAACGTCCTGTCACGACAGTTGCTGGATGAATAAGAGAAGGAACGCTATATCTTTTTTCTCCACGTGTTGCATTGCGCATGCGTGCTCGGGTACTTCCGCTGACGGCAAATCCCTTGCACATGCGCAATGGCACTTCCCAAGATGGCGGCCACACGTGCCACTACACACTGTAACAACATACAAGAAGATAAAAAGAGTCACCTCTCCTTTTGTTTTAATCAGCATGCTGAAAATTTGGAGAACACAAAGGAAATGCGACCACAATCTCTGACATTGGACTTTCCGTCATCAAGAACTGACATACTCAATTATTTTGTAACAGCTCTGTGCTATGGAATCAATTATTTTATAACAGCTCTGTACCTTGGACTCAAATATTTTATAATAGCTCTGTGCTGTCATTGTTGTAAGTTTTTGCCATGTTTCTCAATGCATAACAGAATCGTACAGACCTGTTCTATTTGTTGTTTTCTTCGTTTGGCAATAACAAAATATTTATATATGCATACATATATGCATATATATATATATATATATATATATATATATATATATATATATATATATATATATACACACACACACGACTCGAATGGGGAAATGTGTCACTCAAGAAGGACTTCAGTTTGAACAATTTTCATGATGTTTCATATTGAGATACTTTTATTAAATTCATTCATTTGTTAAACATAAATAAAACTTGGAATTAAATGGTTTTGATTTAGTGTCAGGTGACTTTTGGCCAACCCTGTATATATATATAACAGAGTGTGTGTGTAAGTGAGTGTATGTAGTACGTAAGTTCCTTATGGATTCAAAAACCGAGTTGCTGATTTTGATGTATGAGGAATCAAATGATTCAGTAATCTTTCAGCAACTAAGTCTCTTTTTTACTACAAAAATAACCTCAAAAAGAAGGTTGGGTTGCACAATTTTGAGGTCATTTTCGGGCAATATTCTGATTTGTTTCAAATTTATGTTGCCAATTTTAATATTTTTGGTGTCAAAAAAGGCAGCAATGTACAAGGAGTGTTATGAATGCATTTGTGATGCACAAAACCCTATTTATCAATGGAAAATGACCAAAAACCATGCTTTTTTGGCTCAATTATTGACACATTTTCCATACCATCCATTTCCGCTTTTTTTTTTTCTAAAATTTCTTTGGATTTCCATGTTTTTGATATAAGAGAATACAATTTTACTCAAAAATCACGTTTTCAAAACCACCCCCAATTTCTTAATTCTTAACTTTCTTTTAAATTTATTTTTTATTCCACATAGAAAAATACAGAGATTACAAATCTGGGAATTTTTTTTTTAATTTTGATTTTTCTTAAAGAAACACTCAACTCCCCCTTCTCCGACCTCACCCACCCATCACCTCCCCACTTTCAAAAAGCTAAAAACTCTGAATGTTTCACTTTCATCTGATGTTTCACGCATGTGCAGAATTCTTCTGAAAAGCAGACGTCAAAAATATCAGACCACCACCAGGAAACCCGACATACTAGAAACAACAACTAAACGACATTATTTCTGAAAAAACTTAATCGCTTTCAAAAATACGCTGAAAGTGAAACATTCAAAGTTTTTAACTTTTTGACAGTGGGGCGGTGATGGGTGGTGGTTGGGGAAGAGGATTTGAGTGTTTCTTCAAGAAATATTTTTTTTCCTACATGGATTACAAACTAAAATTTTCAGAAAAAGTCAAAAATTTAAAAGTTAGAATGGGGAGCAAGGAAATTAGAATTTTGAAAACATGCTTTTTGAGCAAAATCCTAATCTCCTATATCAAAAACACAGGAACCTGAAGAAATTTTGGGGAAAAAAAGGTAAAGCGCAAATGTCACCTTCGACATGCCAGAAACAACAGCTAAACAACTCAATTTCTGAAAAAATTTCCTTTTAAGTTTATATCAAAGATCAGGTTTTTAAATACATTGATCACAAACACAAATCACAAAATAAAAAAAGTTGGTGGAGTTCTGATAAAAGCATGTACTAAAACCCCTCATAACTTTTTTATTTTTAAGAATTTTCACAAAATTTTTTTGATTCTATCTTCTGCATAATACAATTACCCACCCACCCCCTTTTTTTTTCACTCATACACACACTCCACTAGCATCTAATTCCAAAACTTTCCACTGTTTTTCAATTTATTTTTCTTCATTTTTGGTTTTAAAATACAGGCAGTCCGATTCTGCCATTCATTTCTCTTTATAATTTCCAAATAATTTTTTAGATACTTCGAAATCAAAATTCTTGGGTGTTTGCATAAGAGAAAATAAATCATTTACTAACAGAATATTGTTATCAAAATAAATTATCTCTAACATACCTTTAAATTGTTGTGAGAAAAACATTTACTAACAGAGAATTATGTTATGAAAATAAATTATTTGTAACATACCTTTAAATTATTGTGGATAAAGTATTAAAACTCAAAAACTTGCCCACGAAGTGTACAATCCAAACTTCAATTTGATTGTGGTCTTCTCGCTAGGGATCACTCTTATTTCTAAAAAAACAGGGGTCTGTTTTGTTAGAAATAAAGAGAGCATGCATATTGTGTCGTTCTTCCAATTTTCCCAGCAAATGAAGTTTTGCATATTTGCAATATATGACAACACAGCAAAGAAGGATCTCATATATATTTATTCTATCAACACTAGAAACATACAAAGCATAGTTTACCCAGAACCGTTGTTGGTGCTTTTTGATATGATCTCCAAAGACTGCTTCATGCTCCAATGTCTGCTTTCACATAGTTTCTACAGCTGGAAGACCTTCCTAATGTCATACCCTTCCTAACAACATGCATGTGCGTGTGTGTGTGCCACTTGCCCGCAATACTATCATGGCCACCTTTTCTTCTTCCTGTCATTTCTATATAAGTATCTTGGTCTTTTGCACAGTTTCTCAAACACAAAAGTTCTGGCTATAACATACCAGCATGCTAGACAAACAGCAATGATCAGATAAGTTGATTTTTTCCTTAATTTTAATTTTTGAATCATTCTATTCATTCACAACTTGTATTTCTACCCTGTTTGAACTAACCTGTCTTAATTTAATTTAGCATAATTAATTCAAGTTTGCCTCATATTTTTTTTTCCCTTTTCAACAATACTATCTCTGTCCATGAAAATATCTACATCTCATATCTCTGCTTTCATTAATTACTGCCTCTGTTCTGAAAATGTGCATATTTCATCTCATCATTCTGTTCTTTTCATGACAATTACATTTCGTTCCATGTAGGTTGCTTTTTGGCTGGTTGAAAATCTATATATTTTGTCTTTCTTGTGAAGTTGTTTGATTATTTCTCATGTTGCCATGTGGCTTCACTTGCTCACAATGTACCCACCCTTTCCTGCTCCCACCACCTAAAACAGAAACCTCTCTTCTCCACCAGAAACTTCTCTTCTGTCCACCTACCCTCCTTATCCATTTCATACTCTCTTAACAACAGTACCACAATACAACAGTCACAGTTTGCACACTTTGTATCGAAATGTGATTTAAGGATATGAACCAGTTGATTAACTAATTAACTAATCAGTTATCACTGATCTTTGAATTAAGAACGGTTGTATACTATGGCCAATGAGGGTTATTCAAGGTGTGGTTCTTGCTAGTTGATTAAATGCAAGGACAACTGATATGATATGCCTGCAGGCAAATGTCTATTTAAAACTTCTTTCCAGATGCTGAATCTCTTTGATCCCTTTGCCCCCTTTCCAAATACCTAAAGACGACATGATCAATGTAGGCACATTGAAGGTTTGTTGAGATGCTAGAATGTAGGCATGTAGATGTGTATTGCATTCAAGGAGTAAGATGGAGGGGAGTCAGATCCCTCACAAGCAAAAAACATTGGTATAAAATATTCTGGGTAGGCAATAGTGATGGGGTAGGTGATATGGGCATACTTTTAGCTAAGAAATAAGTGGATAAGGTGATTGAGGTAGTCAGAGTATGCAATAGGATACTTATGCTTAGACTAGTTTTACAAAGTAGTACTGTAACTATTATTTCTGCCTATGTTCCTCACCCACTCAGGCCCACTCTGTTCGCACTGGACATTAATGACGTCACCAAGATGGGGGCTGAGTTAGACCTCAACGTCTGGTATATTGATGATGCTTGTTTAGGGGGACCTCCAGACAGGGTTCTCACCATTGCAAACATGATGGTTGGGGAGCTTGGTCGCTGGGGTCTCCAAGTGAACAGCTCCAAATATGAGCTCTGGATCCTCAACGACCCAGCTTCTCAACATCAACCAACTATTGACCTTTTTGCAGAGTCCTTCCCTTCCATTGTAGTCCCTCCCTTCCATTGTAGTCCCCCCCCCCTTTGGCTTGGTGCTCCTTAGGAGTCTCAATCACAGACCTTGTCTTTGAGTCCATCTTCCAGTTGAAGGTGGTTGCCCTTGAGCAATTGCTGAAAAATATCGAAGTTATCAAGTTTTTTTCATACTTAGGAATTACCTCTTGATCCCTAAGCTTCTATATTTGCTCGGAGTCAGCTCATCTTACTGATTCCCATCATGCCTCCAACGCTTCAACAACCTAATCTTTGAGAGATTTGAATGCTTGGTCAATGTCAGACTCTCTCCAACATCCCACGATCAGGTTGCACTGCCCAAGCGATTTGGAGGTCTTGATCATCATAAGTGTTCGACCCTCTCCCTCCCCTGCTTCTTTTCCTCCACTCACACCTGTTCCAGCCTGGTGAGCAACATCCTCTCCTCTCCAACATGAACCAGTTCCAGCAGGGAGTTGGATGAAGCTTTCCAACACTGGAGGGAATAGGGCTTGTCTGCTCCTGAGAAGAGGTGGACTGTCAGAGTCAGAGAGCTTGGGACATTATTTCAAAGGCCACCTTCAACTCCCTCTTCATCCAGTCGGACTAGTTTTCAAAATGCCAGTTACTGTCTGCTAGCACCAAATACTCAGGTGACTGGATAGATGCCATCCCAGTGGCTAATGTTGGTGGCCTACTCAGCTTGGATGAACTTCATGATTCTATTGCCCTCAGAGTGGGAGCTGATGTATGCACAGGTTTGATCTGTCATTGTGACAGGTTCTCCAACTCCACAGGCCTCCATGGTCTTTCTTTCCACCTGAATGCTGGTCGTTTCACATATCATACGAAGTTGAACTTGATACTCAAGAGGAGCTTGGCCCAGGCAAACACCCCCTCCATCTAGGAACCATCTGGATTGTCCAGATGTTATGAGAAAAGACCTGACAGCTTCACCCTGTGCCCCTGATCACGAGGTAGATACTTTGTCTGGGATGTCACAGTTAGCAACTCCTTTGCTTCTTCTCACATCCTGGATGCTGCAGTCAGAGCAAGATCCACAGAACAAAATCCTGAAATACCATGATCTGTCGGCCAACTACATTTTCCATCCTGTTGCGTTTGAGATGTTTGACAGGGTCAGACCACTACCTGCGAGATTCCTGTCTTCACTGGCAACTTGCCTAGCAGAGGTAACTGGTGAGGCTTGTGAGGGCACTTGGCAACGCTGCAAGCATGCTGGCGTGCCTCAATAGCCATTAAAGAGGCTTCCCAGTGCCCCCAACTTTTCAACCCAAAATGGTGAATTTTGGTTTGTTTTCTTCTTTTTTCTCTTTTTAATTTTTCCAATTGTGTTCTATGTTTTGTCCAATTTTCTAATTTAATTTTGTAAAACGGTAAACAGTGTGAAGACAAAAACTTAACATTAATTAAGGAACAATTACCTTGATCGAACAATTGAATCCTCATCGTCGAACGACAGAGATCCACCACCACCTACACCATTTAGGACTTCATTATCTAGCGTGTCCTTAGTTTTATAAAACAATAGTGTGTAATATGAGAGATTTGACAGATAATTCTAGCAAGGGGGAACGACCAGCTATATTACCCACACCTCACCGGTCCGAGACTAATTTGACTAAAATTAATCTGTATAAAGTGAAAGAGAGAGAGAGAAGTGAAGAAAGTGAGAGAGAAGGAGCGGGAAGGAAAGACAGTATGTCAAACCAAGTTAATTCCCCTTAGTTACAACTGTTTCAGGAATTATTTGTGCCGGTCTCAGAAAACAACACATTACTCATTTTAATATGTTCCGTTCGTTCTTCTAACTTAATATTTAAATAATTATATATAGCTATATAATTCCAAGTATCTACCTAACAGCCTTCCTTATACAATGGATAAATTAAAGCGTACTTTAAGTGGTGATGATACTGATGAAGAGCATGGAATCGTAACACAGGTTCGTCTTACCCTAAACTTAATTGAGTTATAATTGTTTGTCGCTTGAAATATCTCGTTTTCAATCTAAAATACACGTCATATTTTTCTTTTTAACTTCCTTTTACATATTGTTTACTAAAATATAACCTACTGAATAATTGTGTGTCCCTTAGTAATCATGACAGATAAATAATCTACACCAAACACATGGTCCATTCATATGGAGTTAATAAATCATTAATGTAAGAATATATATATAGATAGATAGATGTGTGTGTATGTATGTATATTTGCCTACCGACGGCAAAAGATTAATTAGATCAAAGCTTATTATTAGCATAAAAAATGTAAGAATTACTTTAAAATTCTGCCTGTCTGTTTGCAGTAGTCACAATGTCTTAAATCTATTTGATGGTTATTCAGTGCCAGTTAGTATGAAAATAATATAAATAAAAATATGTAGTAACAAGGACTGGGCCGTATGAACTTTAGAAATCAGTTCGATATCTTGACATCAAATTTTTAATTTAGTTTTTTTCTCAACGAAAATAGATCCAGTGGTTTATGAAACAGTGAAGGAAAATCCATTTATTTTAGTCATATTTCTATAATCACCTAAAAGTTTTATGTATCTATATATATGAAATCTGTTTTTAAATCGCAACAACTGTGGTATCTTTATTTAAAATATTTATTTTATTCATGTAATCTTACACCTTATATTCATTTCTTTTAATAAATCATTTTCCCTGATACTTTCTCAAATCTCTGAAACCAAACTTTATATAAAAAAAAGAAAAAAACATGAGCACAATAAGTATTTTGATAATTTATATGCGTGTTACTAGATTCTGTATTTTATTTAAATGTATGTCCTGTGTGCAAATGTTGGACTGTTTTTAACAGGCAATGGTTTGGTGTTAGGATCCTCCCATAATAAATACAGACAACACAACTAGAATTTAAAATACTAATTTAATATGTATATTTGTAATTAGCAATCATATCTGCGTAAAAAAAAAGCGACTCGTGTCATCGAGAGTGAACCTGTGTCGTCACTCGATATCTTAGAAACAAAAGATAAATTCCACTTAAGTCACATCTTACTGTCTTTAAAAAAGAAGTAGACGCTATAATCCTAGAAACTCTGTTAATAAAATATATATATAGATATGTTGTTTACTTTATCTTCAACTGCTACGTGGAAACAAAACTTTGTCAACCTTCCATTTGTCAGATTTGTTATTACGTTTTCTCATGTTTAACAAACAAAACATCAGACCTGTTATATATTTGTTTATGGTGACGATACTGGGTTCCTAATTATTGTTCATCAAAAAGAAAGAAAAAAAAGAAATAACTTGTATTCATTAATTAAAGTCCTTTTTCATATCTCACTTGTTGCATTTGTCTGTGGTGCTTCACGTTTGACAATGGTGTCCTGATAAACAACATTCCTCAATTTTAGACTAACACAGACCTCTCTTCAATGAAGTTATATTATTTTACCAAATTATTGTAATGGTTATTTTATATAACAATAGGTATAATGCTACTATTACTTTAATGTTTTATATCCCACTTCCCCTCTTATTCTACTTTAAGCTCTATTATGTCGGTATTCTTTCGCCTTGACTCGAAGTCACAATTCAAACAAACCACGTTTATTTAAGGAGGCGGGTCTCTTAAAAGTTTCTCATTTAAACCCGGAATTTATTTGTAAATATAGTCTTTTCAAATTCACTTACTTGAATTATCTGTATAATAAATAAATAAATAAATAAATAAATAAATATATATATATATATATATATATATATATATATATATATATATATATATATATATATATGTGTTTAATAATTGGTACTTTTTAATCATTAATGATTTTCTAGACGAGTTTGGCGATATTTTTTCTATACTAGTTAAACATGTTGTTAATTTTATGCATCAAAAGTGTTTCCTTAACTGTTTATAAGTCTTTTATACTATATATTTATAGCTGTTTAATTCTGCTTTTGTGGTCATTTATGGTTTTTAACCCTATGTTTGCCAATCATTAATTTACACAAAAACTCGGAAGTTATAATTATGATGTTGATGAGCTTTTAATCCTGTTAAATTATAGAATATGTTGAATTAGCAGGAAGTATTTAAATATTTGACCATCACTTTTCATCAAGTATAGAGAAAGCTCTTATGAATTTTTATTTACTATTTAAAATTAATTTCATCTATGACTAACTCTTTCAGGGATGCCTTTATGTAGATATTCGCACCCAAATATTCCCAAATCACATCCTGCTAGCTAATTTTTTTATACAAAGAAGGAAAAACACATAAGAGAATGTAGTCCTAGATACACTTTATCTGTAAGGGGGGGGGGCATAGTAATGACGAGAATTCCTTTAATCGCAATTCTGCTCAGTTCGAGCTGGCCTGGGAGTTAAACAACAACAATTTTCACTTATGTTACTCATTTTTATACTTATTTTATATTTATTCAATCTTTTAACAATGGTATTGTTAGTCGTTGCAGGTATTGGGAAGCAACCACTGGTTCACGACATCTATGGCAACGATAGTGAAAAGGGACTTTGTTCGTAAAGCACCGGCTTTTCGGGGTTTTGCGCTGATGTTTGCATCCTTCGTCGAAAAATATGCATACCTGTTTATTTGAGGGACTTCTGCTCAGTTTCCGACTGCCGAACACATGGGATAATGTAGTATTGGATGTTCTGTTGGATGCTTTTGATAATGAGTATACTGGATCAGGACTAGTCTCGAGCTATAAACATCATCAATAATTCAAAGAGAAACTATAGCTGTTTATGTGCAGGTATGGTTATGTGGTTAAGAAGTCGTCTTTGCTGATGGTAACATAACCTGGGCGGAGGTGAACAGGAGAGTGGGTGAGGAAGGGGAGAGAACCAAGGCAAAAGATTTATAGGAAGAGAGATTATCATAGGATAAACAGAGGTAGAGATGCGAGGTTGACAGGAGATAGAATAGAAAAAAATTAGTGCTGTGGTTGTGGAAGAGAGAGGAGGCAAGAATGATTGAAGAGGAAGTACTGAAAGTGAGGTTTGTCAGTAATGGGTAATGAAAGTAATAATGTGAGAAAGTGATGGGTAACAAAGATTAGGAATGGTAAAGTAGGGAGTAAGTATGGACAACAGTGTGTGTTATAAGGGAAAGTCATAGAGATTACTAGTACTAAAGAAGGCTGATTGATGATAGTAGAATCTGAATACAAATAGATCCTATGCTATCCTTCAATATGCTGGTAGCATGATGAGGAAAATGTAGTATGATAAAAGGTTTTGGTAGTGTTTGATATAGACAGATCTAAATCCCAACCTCCACCATTCTAACATCCATTTTGCTAGACCAGCAAACATTAGCAGGTCTTTTTTCCAACACATCACCATTTGTTGTGATCCTTGTCTTGAGATCAGTCATCAACTTATGTCTTAAGTTTCCCTCTATTTTGAGTACTTCACACTTCATAATTGACATCTTTCATATGGCTCACATCCCTGTGCTAAGATAGTCTTCTGTCTGACACACTACATCTGTTTCTTCTATCCAATTCAATTGTTTACTGGTATTCATACACACTAACATTACATATCCCAAACTCTCAGGCTATCTCAAATCTTGTACAGCTAAGACATGTCTCACTATGGTACAGTATCACACTTCATACAAAAAAACAGGAGACAATTTGTCCTTCATTCTAAGAGGGGGAAACACTTTGTTACCAATAAAAGTAATAGTTCCCTGAACTTCTTACAGCCCGTTCTTATTCTGCTTTCAAAGCACCTACATCTGCACTAATTGCATCATCTAGGTAAGAAAAACTAGCAACAACTTCAAGGGAAGCTTCCAAGTATTTCAATGAATGTTTCTTGAGTACTCTCATTGTTCCCATGCTACTGTCTCATACAAAGCCTCTTCTGCATTCAAAGTTTACACTGGGCCCACCATCTGGAAATTTATCTACCTCTTTTCTGCATATCAAACAATTATTTCCCTGTCCTCTTGATTCTAGGTTTTGCTCCCATGTCTAGAATTTCTCCTCCAAATCTGCTATAGATTCAGCTATAAGAACTGATCACCACCATTTAGGAGTTCTTTATGGTAACCAGACTTAAACTCTATGGGCTTTATTGGAGGACTGTAATAAACAGTAGGGGAATGAGAACTAAACCCTAGTTTACCTCTTCCTGCTCATTTAATTTTTCACTGAACTCATTACTAACTTTTCCTTGCTGATGGCACTTTTGCACTTGGTTTGTACAGCCATAAAAAAACCATTCTTCTACTAGTTTCCTAAGTAAAAACCAAATTACAGTATGTGAAACTCTGTTAGAAACCTTCTCCAGGTTCAAACATACTAACAAAAAGCCAAACCACATCTCATCTATGTTAATTCTCTTTCTGACCAGTTGTGCAACAACTTTTTCCATTACAATGTGGTCCATCAATTTGATACCTCTGTAGTTGCTTCTTTCTCAAGCAGCTTTTACTTATGTAGCAGTTGGCAATGATACTGCTACATTAGTCATTTAGTATGATACTTTCCTCAACTCCTCAAAGCACTAGATATATTAAACATCTCAGGGACTATCCCTCCATAGTTCAGCAGTTTTCTCAGCCTTTACATTCTTAATCAAGGTTTTGACCTACAGCTATCATCAATGCAATACAAATACTGTATGTCCCTATTTTTGGATAACTATACCATATCCCTGCATTTAAGAGAACACTAAAAGGGCTTGGTAACATGAAGACAATCCAGGAACTTTTAACATTTATCTTTCATGCTGGCACACAACATACTAGGTGCATTCCAGATGTTTTGAGACTTTTTCAGGGGACATTAATTTCAAAAAAGTACAAAACTCTAATCTCCTTCAAAATAGGATCCTCTGACTTCTATGCACTTGTTGTAGTGTTCCAGCCACTGTGAAAACCCCATGGAAGTCTCCCAAAGTGAAAGTGTCCAGTACTCTTGTCACAGCCTCCTTCATCTTAATATCTTCCAAACGACTGTCCCTGAGGTTCTTCAATTTAGGGACAACCAAAAGTCACAGTGAGCAAGGCCTGAATTGTAGGGAGAGTGAGGGACAGTTTTGATACTCGTCTGTCAAGTAGTTGGTAACCAGGATAGAATTGTGGACAAGTGTATTGTCCTGGTGCAGGTGCCACTGACTCCAGTCTAAAAGCTCTAGCCTTTTGCATTGAAATTTCTTCCACAAAGTACTTTTTGTTGACCTTTTGGCCAGAGGGAACCCAATGGATGTAGATGATGCCCTTACTATCAAAAAAGGAGATCATCCTGAGCTTCCTGGAAGACTTGCTTTGCCTGGCCTTCTTGGATCTGGGGGAGTTGGGATGCTTTTATTGGGCACTCTGGATCATTACAGTAGATCCATCTTTCATCACAAAACACTAGAGACTCAAGTGCTCTTGGATTGGAGGAATTGAGTTCAACCATCTCCCTGCTGTCACCAACCCATCTTTCCGTCTGTTCATTTCTGAGCACCCTGGGAACAAATTTTGTAGTTGTTCAGATTTTCATGAATAATTGCCACACTAACTCCAAACTGTATGCTTATTGTCTCTATAGACACATGATTGTCTTCATCCAGAAAATTGCGAATTTTCTCCACCAGTTCTGATGTCCCTCACTCTCCCAGACCTCTCTTGACTTCTTACCTCCTCTCTACAGTCTTTCAGCCTCCTGTGTCAGCATAAAACAGATGCTCGGCTCATACAAGTTAATCCATAAGTATTCAGGAGCATTTCATAAGATTCTGTAGTGTTTTTGCCCAGTTTAACACCTAACTTTATTGTATAGCAAGCTTCCAAATTGTCTTCACATCTCAACAGCATTCTGCAAACTAGTCAGTTATGACAAGCAGTGTTTAGTAGAGTGTGTTCAAAGTGCTGTTACAGCCATCACCTTCAATCTGGAATAACAAAAGTTGGCTGGTCAGCTTATTAGATGTATAATAACGCTATACTAAAATTACAATAATCTAGGACAGTTATAACTGCTTCTCATAAAAAAAGTCTCAAAACTTCAAAAATTCACCATCTACATGCACACACTCATATATACATATATGCATATAAACATATATGCATATAAACATGAATTAATATATGCACTTATGCAGTGTATTGGGTGTATTTTATCATGGTATTATTGCTAGAAAGGTTGTCATGTCCTTGTCAGGTCAAGATTAGTGTCCACTGGACCCCACATTTTCTCTGCATGTTCTACACCCACTTTAACAAGATTGTACAGGGTGCATCTTGTTAGAGTGTTAGCACCAAGGAAGTTACCTTGTACTCCACAAGACAAAAGGTGTCATTGATGCTTAGTGTTGTCACTATTTGTTCTGGGTAAAGCTAAATAGAGATGGTAGAAGAGAAAGTAATTCAAGAAAATTAAGGTGGGATGGGTGTGCAGGAGAAAACATAGTGACTGGGATGACTATATGGAAGCTAAGAAGAGTGAGTGTGAAGAGAGAGATGACAGCATGGGATAGGAAGGTGAAATGGAAGAGACTAATGGCTGAGGGTAATGAGTGAGTGATGCTTAGTTGAGAAAATCGTTAGAGGTATGAGAGTGTGATGGATTTCAATAATGCATGACTTGGGAGAAGAAAGAAGGGAGGGGGTGGTTAGAAATATTGTGAGAGTGGTGTTTGCTGGTGAGGGAGAACTTAAGTGACAGGGTGTTTAGGTAATGATGGCAAGTGTCTGATGTCAGTAAATATATTGGATACCAACAGATCTAATGCTGTTCTTCATTATCAGAGAGCCGAAGAGGTATAGATGTACATAGGGAGGATTTGTATATGAATAAATCTAAAGTTGCCCTTATTAAACAAGTGGCAGTTTGCAGTGAACCAGGGAGTGAGTAATAAAGGAGAAGCTGCTGAATATATGAAAGGAGTCAGCAAATGAAGATTTTATAGGTACAAAATAGGCAAAAAGTCCAAATGCAAATAGATATTTCTGCTTTCATTACTAGCTTAATTTCGTCATAAATTTTGCCGTGTTTGCATGGGTGGTTGGACAATTTCAGCAATCACCATGGTCCTTTTTACTTTGTGAAATGCAGCATCTTGAAAGTGATGTTTGTCATTGTCACAAGTCTTCCTCTGCTACAGTTCCATTCACTTTTAGTGTACAGTTAGTTACCATCTTTCATGCATTTCATATGTCCATACCAGTGCTCTTTACTCTTTCTCTTTTACTTGTTTCAGTCATGTGACTGTGGCCATGCTGGAGCACCGCCTTTAGTCGAGCAAATCGACCCCAGGACTTATTCTTTGTAAGCCTAGTACTTATTCTATCGGTCTATTTTGCCGAACCGCTAAGTTACGGGGATGTAAACACACCAGCATCGGTTGTCAAGCGATGTTGGAGGGACAAACATAGACACATACATATATATATATATACATATATACGGCGGGCTTCTTTCAGTTTCCTTCTACCAAATCCACTCACAAGGCTTTGGTCGACCCAAGGCTATAGTAGAAGACACTTACCTGACGTGCCAGGCAGTAGGACTGAACCCGGAACCATGTGGTTCGTAAGCAAGCTACTTACCACACACCTACTCCTACGCAATCATTTTTCTTGCATATTATATCTGATTTCTCTCTTATTCAATTTTTCTTCTATTTATTTCTATGTCATCATTCTCATATGTTAATATTACACATCCACTGGAGTATGCTGATCATTATTTCTAGTCTTCACAAATCCTTTGTGTTCAAAGTCCATGTCTCACTATTATGTAGCATTGTAGTTTGTACTTACATCATACATATCACTAACATATAGGAGTTCTAATGGACAGTCAGTTTTAAACTTCTCTGTTATGGCCTAGAGACCTATGATAAATAGACAGGGACTAAAAACTAAACTCTAGTAAACTTCTACTTGCATACTTACTTTATTGCTGTCTCTCACCCCTCTAAACATGGCTTGTACAGCCCTTACAAATCATTTATTTACTTCTAGCTTCCTCAGTGACTTTTTCCAGAGGTACAATGTCTAAGTACCTCTGTGAGTGTTTTGCTAGGAAGATAGACAACATCAATAGTACTTTTTCCTGGCACAAAACCAAACTGTCCTTCACTGAGCTTAATTTTCTTTATCAATTGAGCTATAGCTCTTTCTGCAACATTCATTATTTGGGCCACCAAATTGTTACTTCTGAAATTTCATATCACTGCTGTAGCTTCTTTGCTCTAGTTGCAGTTAATAATGATACTGCTGCTATGCCAGTCATTTGGTATGACAGCTTCCTGTTTGACTATATGGTTAACTAGCCCATAACTTATACTGCCAGATATTGTAAATATCTCAGCAGTAATTTTTGATGAACCAGGAGCCTTCATATCCTTAATTATTAATATACATAAATAATCATATTGCTGCCATCTTGAATGGCTTGTCCACTCTGGACAACCCTTTTCCTCCTTTGGCATCCTCTTCCAAGCCTCTTTTTTCAATACACTTTTCCCCATCAACATCTCAATTCTCTCTGGTACACACCCTTGCAATCCAAAACACCTCACATCTCTGATTGGCAAATATTTTACTAAGTACACCTGACATCTAACTTCTCTTCTTGTTACTTGCTATAAATTCTCCGTATCCTCCCATTCTTCCAGTCCCTTAGCTCTCATGGCTTCATTTACAGAACTATTCTACTAGCAAATCCAGTCTGACTGAGACCTTGTCCTCAGCCACTTATCCAGTTTGTCGTCGCCCTCTGCAACTCTTCAACTCATGCAAGAAAAGTAAGCAAAGGTCCTTCAAGAATGTTTTCTGTCTGAAATAAGTAGAGAATTATTAAAAAGCATATATCAATTATTAAGTATGTCAAAATTCACCTAAAATATAATTAAAATACTATGATAAAATTGCATTTCAAAACACAACACTTAGAATGGCCATTATTTTTGGAACAACCTAATAATATGAACATACTATTGGTAGAGAGTGAGGCACTGTTACTGCTGCCCACTCAGAAAAATTTGTACCCTTGTTCCTTGTCCACAAGAGGTTAGATGGCAAAGCTCCTCACCATCTAACTTATTATACACTACATACATCTAAGTATGTTCTATTACCCCAACAATCACCCTGGACCTACCTTTCTTTACACCTAAATTAACTGTGGTGGTTCTAAAGTTTTGGACATGCACAATAAACATGTTTTCTATAATAACTAGCCTTGTACTTAACTACATCAATACTCACTGATATTTGAACTAATTAGATCTAATTTACTTTCGGCCACTCACTTTACACACTGTTTAAAACATCATTGAAAATATATATTATAGGTGGTGAGGGTGGTAGCTGCTGGTGTTGTATAAACCTAGGTCAGTTCTGATGGAGCAGTCCTCTTGTATGTGGGTACTTGACTGAACAGCTAGAAATGATCTGTTTTTCCCAGTTATACTATATCTCTACCCTAATGTGAACTATACTGAACTCTGCAACATGAAGTGATGGATTGTGTAGGATACAGTTTGGACATATCACAAACCCCCTCGTTTTCCACTTCTGCTTGTCTGTAGATTTCAGTGGTAAGTCAGGGTTCACATCTGGTCATTCCTTCCTTTTTGCCAGTTTATGAATTGGATACATTCTACCATACCACAAACACTAGAGATGTTAGTTACAATAAGACTAAACTGTCCCCCTCAACAATGCATTAGTTTTTCTTTTTCTTCCCAGTAATCCAAATAGAACCCTTTTTATATCCGATGGATTTGTTTAGGATGCCCAACTTCCTTGAGGAGGTCACTTTCACTAAAGATGAAAAATAAACAGTGTCTCTTCACAATATAAAGGAAGTGTTTTAACTATCAATGAATTCTTAATAGCAATGTAAAGCTGCTGAGAATACTAATGGTTGTCTCTGTATTTTATAACTAGTTAGTTATAACTACCAAAGAAGCTCACAGTAACAATCTTTAAGTGTCACTGAGTGGTCACCTTAACTTTTGAGAAGCTTAAAAGAGTCCTCTTAAAACAAAGATTATAAAACATAGCTATGTAACAATTCAACATACTTATAAAATAAGTTTTCCCTCTTCCAAATAGCTGAGAAGTAATTTATGTAAACCTAGAAAATAAGAGCCATATTTGTAAAAATGATAGTTAATCATCAATTATGTTTTGAGTTAATATTTTGATTGATAGAGATTCAGTCAATGAATTACTAGGTTTATTCATCGAACTAACTGAAAGAGCAATTTTCTGCTGGTCACTAAATGATATTTACATATTTGATTCCCAATTTGTATAATTTTTCTGATATTGTAGAAATAGCAGTGATCATTTGGGTATATTCTTAGGCTTATAGCATACCAAATAACCAAACCAACAAATTTTCCTCTGATTTAAAAAAAAAATTTTTTTTTTATCTTCAGTTACCTCTGGGAAATTTCATAATCCAGAAGGAAAAGGGTGGAATAGTACTCGAATGTAAATTTTTGTTTGCAACACCATTGTAAACTACATCATCAGAATGTGAAAGTTATGAGGAAACAAAGTTTAGACATGTAGTTTATCTGAAACTCCTCCATCTTTGAAAAATTTTTCTGAACTAATTCCAATATAATCATAATGTACACTGAGAGATATTTGTAAAAAATATCCATTTTTCAGAAAGTTATGAGGCAACAAAGTCAGTGGGTAGGGAGAATACTTTAGGAGAAAGGAAATTAGGCAAGCTTATATTTTGTACAATTGACATAAATAAATTAAAACTACTTTTCTTCTTCAGCTTTCTATTTCTTCAAAAACACCCAACAAATATGAAAGGATATTGGAATTAGCATAATTTGGTTAATGTTGGATTAAACTTATAATTTGGAGAAATGGTTTTACTGATATGTCTGTAGATAGTAGCACAATGAAGTGTGTTTGAGAGAGAACACTATTCTGCAATTTCAAAAATGAATGCTAGCTCACAATGAATTAAAATTAGTTTTCTGCTGTTGAAATCTGCAGTAATAAAATCCTTGAAAATCACATTTTGATAAAAAAAAATATACTAAAATTAGAATTTTCACCTATTTTCTAGACAGTGTAGACTTTAATAATTGGTTTCTCTTAGTGAAATTATATACTCCCAACAAATTAGAATTTTATAGGTGGTTAGTCGTTGCATACTCGAAATCAGCTTTTATCAAACATGCCTATGGTCAAAAATAATCCAACCATAACAAGCCATATTTCTAGACATATATTATCTCAGATTACCTTATTTGTTTTTTATCTTTTTCTTTTTCTTTCAATAAATTGTGATTTGAGGAAGATTTGAATTTTAGTCCTTTTTTTTTTTTTTTTTTTTTCATTGCAAGTCAAGTCACCATATAGAAGCTCCTAATCCAATACATCAGTTAATTATAAAATCTAGTTTAAAATAGTTGTGTGTGTGTGTGTGTGTGTGTGTGTTGAATGAAGACATATAAAGATATGTTTGCAATAAAAACTGAAATTGTGGAAAGCCATGGATGCTAGCTAAAAACACAATAATGTCTGCTGGTAACTGAATTCGACTGAAGTTATCAGCTGAAATAGTATCTGAAAAGTTGCAACTTTAAAATACCAACATATTTTGTATTGCATATTTTTCTTCTCTGCATCATACCACTAAGAATAATTAATACTTTTTAATTTCAGCAAAAATTTTATTCACATTTTAATTAACCATTTAAATTTATTTATTTTAGGGGACACACTTTTATTTTAACAAAATTGTTACAATTTAACTCTCAACTCTGTTCTTGGCATGTTCTGTATGTATAAATAATATACATTCTTTTTTTAGGCCTTGCTGTCACCATCGGAGAGAAGTGGGGTATATATAAATATGTTTATATAATCTTTGACATATTTAAATTGCCTTTTCTTTTTTTGCATGGGTTTAAAGTTGTGTTTTCACACACTGTGAGTCAGTGTTACAGGTTTCCTTTAGTTGGAAACTATCCCTGTCTTGCACAGTTTATATAAGTTATATATATATATATATATATATATATATATATATATATATATATATAGTGTTGCTTGTAACTTTTTCCTCTCTTTATAGCATTCTGCTATTTCTTAAAATGGCATATTTTTTTTCTTTACTTAAAATTTCTATTCAAAATTAGTTGTAATTTTCACAAATAATTATGTAAATGAAATAAGTAGTATTTTAATTTTTAGTTGAGCAAATATTTTGCTAAACTGCATGCTAAAGGGTTTTAACTGTGTTGTATTCTTCATCAACTTGTCTCTCTAGTAGATGGAAGGCAGTGATTTTTCTTTTTTTTTCAATGCAACCTGAATTTTTAGTTTTTATATTAGTTTTATATTGTAAAGATAAACAAAAAATTATTTTGGCACTTTTAGCCTCTGTCTTTTTTATTTGGAAGTATGAATGATTCCAAACACTGTCAAATGAGTAGAGGAGAATTAAACCTGGAAAAGGGAGATGAGAACAAGATTGCTGTAAGCTTATCAAAACTGTCACATGAGTGGATATTGTCTTTTAATGATGGAATTGGTTTTGAGAGTATCAAGTCCAGCCAATCACTAATTTGTGTTCAGTGTTTTTATTTCCCATAACCAGCTCAGTGACTACTATGTAATTATGACATATGTGTGTGTGTGTGTGTGTGTGTATAGTTTACTGTTAAGGTAGGATCAACAAAAAGAAGTACTCAATCCAATGAGAAATAAATGTCATTTAATGTGCACAGTAATAAAATGTGCTACTAATAGTTTTGTGCCATGGAGTCACAAGGCATGTTATATAAATCTGCTTCTTTATATTGTGTGTGTATAGTGAAAAGATAGTAATGAAGTATCCAGGCAGGTACTGTTCAAGCACTCAGTTATAATCCAAGTTATGGCTAACCACATCAAGTGGTAATGAACACCTAGGATTACTTGAAGTAAACAATCTCAATGTATTTCATCTGATTTATAAATCCTGAGTTTGCTAGATTATAAATAGTTTACCAAATGGGTATTCAAGACAATTACAATGAATATGGAGATTAATACATCTGCATATATTTTTTTTTCTAAAGCCAGTTATACACATTTTTATCTAAATGTGTCCAACGTATGTTTCTGTGGTTAATCTCTAGTTTAAAACCCAGTCACAAAAATGAAAAACAAATAGGTGTAAAACAATGTATGGTAAATGAATATGAAAAAAAAATGTGGCTAAATAAAAAAATTGCAGTAGTATATCAGTAACAATAAGGTTAGTCAGAAGGACTGAAGAAATTGTTCCTTAGTTTATTTATATACAGGTGCAGGAAGTCTTCAAATCTTTCCAAGGAAATGAAATTAAATAAAATATTTTCATCATCACATTTAAGAATTTGTCGTCTTGCACTTCAGAATGTTTGTGCTTCTACAGTAGAGGCACAAGCATTCTCAAGCACTAGATGACAAATTCTTAAATGTGATGTAAATATTTTGTTATTTTATTTCATCTCATTTTCTTAGAAAAATTGAAGATTGTGTATAAATAAATGAAGGAATAATTACTTAATTTCTTCTGTCTAACCATGCAATGAATCTTTACAGTTAACCTGTGGACTTTGAAATTATTTTCTATCATTAAATAAAAGATTGTAATGTGTTACTGCTTCAATCACATCTGAATTTTAAAGAATTATTATTTCTGCTTTCACACAGTAACTATTTATCATTAGACTATTTGGAACCTACTATTACTTCTAACATGTTCTGACATGATTATAATTTCAATTAAACTGTACCACTATATCCATTTTAATCCTGCAGAAGTGTTAGATCCTGTGTCTTTAATGGTTCACTATTTACACACACACATTTAGCATACTGTGTTTCTGTATTTGAACTCAGTTTAAGTCAATGCTAATATGACTAATCAGTATCGTTCTACTTGTGAAAGCCACCCTACATATATCTCTCTACTTGGACACCTATATCTACTATTTCCCCTTATGGTACTATTTTCTGTTTGTTGCTTTGGTGGATCTTAACTTCCAATCTACATACTTCAGGTTTACATTTCTACTCATTTCTCTTTTGTTGTTCTTTATGTGTCTCTGTTCCATTATCAGTGAAGTTGTGTAGCCTAATGGTTGGATGTTCAGCTCATTATGATAATAATGTGGCTTCACTTCCTTGACTAGGTGACATGTGTCTTTGAGCAAGGCCTTTCATTTCACATTGCTTCACTCTACACTGTTGTAAATGAGTACCTTTCAGCTACTGATACAAACTTCTTTTCCTTCTACTGTTACATCTTGGATGTTCCACTGGATCATTGATGAAGGGTCAAAAGAGTGTCTGTTTCAGCTCACAACTACATAAACATATTTAGCAAAAGCACAACAGTTGCCAGTTGTTGAGTCTCTTATAACCTCAGTCCAGTAATTGTAGCCAATTCTACTATTCTTGTCACAAACTATATATTATGCATTGTGCTACTTAAAAGGGTTGGATATGATTGTTTTCCATGCTAGCATGGGTTGGGTGGATCATCAGTGTCTGCATCAACTCTTCAAAGTTATTGTCTTCCTAGATGGATTGAAGGACCACATTTCACTTGAACATTAAATATGGCATGGTTTCTATAGCTGGATGCTCTTCCTGTAACCAACTACTCTACAAAAGTGTACTGGGTACATTTTATCATGATCTCAACAACACAAGACTAAGGTTGATCTCCACTCTAATTTTCTCCAACCTATTTACAATGCGATGAGTGCATCTTATCGTGGCACTCATGCTGTTTCCTTGCACCCTACATTGTCTCTGTCTATACAGGGCAATGTACTAATAGAGTGGACAGAAAAACAACTAAGATGAAAAGAAGCAAGAATTGAGAGTGTGGAGGGCAAGACAGGGTGATTGGAATAAAAGCTGGAAGAAGAGAGGAAGGAATAACAGAAGAGATAGTATCATTAAAAAATTTGAAAGTTGTATATCATATTTCAGAGATAGTATGTAAAAGTGTCAAGACACATTTAGGTGGTGTGTGTCTCTGTTTGTACATCTTTCTCTTCACAGTGGGATTTCAGTTTCAGTTAATGACTTTGGTCAACATTTGGTATTACATACTTTAACAGATAGAAGAGAACTAATGATTTGTAGATCATCTATGTCTTTTGCTTCAGATGTTAAGAACAATTTTGTTAAACTTTAATTTTCACTTCAACAATGCCTTTGAATGTAAATAATTACAACCAGATATTAATGAGGTTAAGAAACGTGTAAGCTTATCTCTTTGAAAGTTTATCTTCCATTCTAATTGAGCAGATTATATTTACTACATAGCAAGATGGTAGCTTTGTTTGTAAGAACTTAAATTCTAGGGCAGATCAAAATAGAATAATCTTAATTGCTTGTTAGCTTTCCTTTGGGGAAAATAGTAACTTTGGTAAAGGATTGAATGTTGCAGATACCCAATTTTATCTGCTTTGTTATATTGCTGATTTCCACCTACTCAAGGAATAGCAAAAACATTAAACAAAATTCTTAAGACCTCAGTGTTCCAGGTTAAAATTTGTCACTAAATATATTTATATGGAGGACATCTCTTCTAGCTGGTTAATGATGCACAGCTAAAACAGAGTTTGTGTGTAGTATGTTCTTTCAGGATTCGAAAACTGAATTGCCAATTTTGATGTATGAGGTATCAAAAGATTCAGTAGTCTTTTGGCTACCAAATGAAGTATGTTTTTTGCACAGCTGTTTTTTACTACAAAAATAACCTCGAAAACAAGGTCAGGTCGCACAATTGTGAGGTCATTTTCAGGCAATATTTGAATTTGCTTCTAATCTACATTGCCAGTTTCCAGTGTCAAAACATGCAACAACGTACAAGGAGTGCTATGAGTGCATTTGTGATGCACAAAACCCTCTCTGTCAATGGAAAATGACCAAAAAACATACTTTTTGGAACAATTATTGGCACATTTTCTGTCAATAATGGCCTTTCTGCCACAACTAAACTGCCTATGTGAATGTCTTCAGTATTCCATGATTAAACAATGTCTTTCAAATATTGTGATTACTTCTGAGATTACTACTGAAAACAATATGTCCATGTAGATTTTCTTGGTAGCAAATGACTCAGGAATGCTTAAACAAGCATTCTCACGTTTAAATTCAATAAAATTTCCCCAAGGAAAGAGCCTATATTTTTTAAAGTGTGATAAAGACATGGAGCAATGACTAAAACCTTTTGAGCTTTTTTGCCTTTAACATTTTTCTCTTTATTCAACCCAATTTATGCAAAGTTGCTTTTCGTTATTAGTACATATTCTTTCCATAAGCCGCAAAGTTCATAAGGATTTTATTACAATCTCCCTATTTTTCACACTGGCTGAACATGTACTATAACGCGGGTGGTGCAATGGAAAACAAATATCTGACCTGATAACCTCAGTGAAGACGACGACACTGCACATCTGTGTGAGGGCAAATTAAGGTCACATACACACATGAGTCTACCCACAGTACATATCCTTTCATTGGTTGGGATGTACATCATGTTCACTGATTGGTACAATTTCAAATCAGTTTTTCCTTATCAGAGACATGTACTGCAATACCTTCATCATCATCATCATCATCATCATCATCATCATCATCATCGTTTAACGTCCGCCTTCCATGCTAGCATGGGTTGGACGATTTGACTGAGGACTGGTGAAACCGGATGGCAACACCAGGCTCCAATCTAATTTGGCAGAGTTTCTACAGCTGGATGCCCTTCCTAACGCCAACCACTCAGAGAGTGTAGTGGGTGCTTTTACGTGTCACCCGCACGAAAACGGCCACGCTCGAAATGGTGTCTTTTATGTGCCACCCGCACAAGAGCTAGTCCAGGTGCACTGGCAACGATCTCGCTCGAAAACCCTACAAAGGCCAGTCAGGCGGTACATATATATATATATATATATATATGTCTGTACGTATCGTCGTCGTCGTTTAACGTCCACTTATATATATATATATATATATATATATATATATATATATATATATATATATATATATATATATATATATATATATGTCTGTACGTATCGTCGTCGTCGTTTAACGTCCACTTTCCATGCTAGCATGGGTTGGACGATTTGACTGAGGACTGATGAAACCAGATGGCTACACCAGGCTCCAATCTGATTTGGCAGTGTTTCTACAGCTGGATGCCCTTCCTAAAGCCAACCACTCAGAGAGTGTAGTGGGTGCTTTTACGTGTCACCCGCACGAAGGCCAGTCAGGCGGTACTGGCAACGGCCACGCTCATCTCGCTCGAGAAACCTCATGTGTCACCCGCACAAGAGCCAGCCCAGGGGCACCAGCAATGATCCCGCTCGAAATCCCACAACAACCCCACACAAGAGCCAGTTCAGGGGCACCGGCAACGATCTCGCTCGAAGAAATTTCATGTGTCATCAGCACAAGAGCCAGTCTAGGGGCACTGGCAACGATCTCGCTCAAAAAACCTCATGTGTCACCCGCACAAGAGCCAGCCCAGGGGCACCGGCAACGATCCCGCTCGGAAGATTTCATGTGTCGCCTGCACATGAGCCAATCCAGGGGCACTGGCAACGATCCCGCTCGAAAGACTTCATGTGTCGCCGCAATGGCCCAGTGGTTAGGGCAGCAGACTCATGGTTGTAGGATCACGGTTTCGATTCCCAGACCGGGCATTGTGAGTGTTTATTGAGCGAAAACACCTAAAGCTCCACGAGGGTCCGGCAGGGGATGGTGGCGAACCCCGCTGTACTCTTTCACCACAACTTTCTCTCACTCTTACTTCCTGTTTCTGTTGTGCCTGTAATTCAAAGGGTCAGCCTTGTCACACTGTGTCACGCTGAATATCCTCAAGAACTACATTAAGGGTACACATGTCTGTGGAGTGCTCAGCCACTTGCACGTTAATTTCATGAGCAGGCTGTTCCGTTGATCGGATCGACTGGAACCCTCGACGTCGTAAGCGACGGAGTGCCAACAACAACTGCAATACCAGTTGGTCATGGTGTTATTGTTATCAACAACCCAGGCAACACTGGAGTGCATTGTGTGTGTCGTGTACATTTTGCTTGGACTGGAAAATTGAGTATCTTACTATAATGGGCGATATGTTCATCTGTCTGTCTGTCTGTTCCCTCTTCACTGTCAAACGGCTGGACCAATGGTTATGATGTTTTTCGGGATTACAAAGGAGGTCATCAGGAAGGTCTTCAGCAAAAAAAATTTAGTGGATATTGAGTTTTTTATTAATAAATCACTTGATTTTTTTGCTAAAATTCTGGTGCAGATTAACTCTGGATCTCCCTCACTGTATAGTTCATGAATTCAGAGTGCTTAGATTTGCAATAATTTCCCATTGTAGATGGCAGATTTGCCATCTTACTATAATGGGTGTTATGTCTGTCACTTTGTCTGTTCCTTCTTCACGGCCAGATGGCTGGACCAATGGTTACAATATTTTTCAGGGTTACAAAGACAGTCATCAGGGCAGTTTTTAGCATTAAAAAATCAGAAAGTGTGATTATTTCATGGATATCAATTTTTGAATTGATAAACCACCTTTGCATTTTTATTAGAAATTCACTGACTACGAGTAACTCTGGATTTTCATTGTATAGTTTGTGGCCCCATTGTAGATACAAAGGGGGTCACGAGGACAGTTAATAGCGAAAATAAAATGGAAAAGTGTGTGTGATTATTTAGTGGTTACTGAAATGTGTCAGTCTGGAGCAGGATTCAAAATGGCTAATCAAAGTGGCTGTTGTTTACATCTCAGTTTTGTCAATCAAAATAACCCATGGTACCAGAACATCCAGACGTTATTTGCATAGAACAGTGAGAGGTAAGTCTTAGTTTGATTTTTTTGCAACCCTAAAGAATCTGCTCATGCATGCACAGTAAACAAAACACAGGGCCAGACTTTAGATCATGTAGGTGTATTTTTACCCACTCCAATGTTTACATTTGTCCAATGTTTACACATCACTGTGAGTGGAGCAACAGACTCCAGTAATTTGAAAATTGGTGTCAACCAAACAGAAAATATTGTCTACAAAGAAGTTTTGTAATCATATTGATATTATCGAAAGGAATATGATTCATAATTTAAATAAGAAAGTTTGTGAATTTTGAATGTATAAGAGTATAAACAAGCATAAAATAGTGTAAACAACTAAAATAAAAGTATATCTAAATAGCATTTTTGTCTTAATACTTTTTATGAAGTGGTCGAAAGAAGCTCTGGCTTTCGTTAGGAGTGATCCACATAACCATTCATGATACAGAGGCAGGGAGTCTATTTCAGTTTGGGAAAGAATCATCATCACATGTCACTTAGTCACAAACACATGCCATTTAGCTGCAATAGAACGTTGTATCACCAACAATAAGGTGATCTCTTAAGACATCACCCAGTAATCTATCAAGTCCATTTACACATTTGTCAATACATACTGCTATTATGACTTCCCTCTCTCATTTTATGTAGATGGGTAAATTTGCTAGTATATATAATACAATGCAGCTGTAGATCATAACACCCTGACAACACGAGGGTGCATTGCTAGTGCTATATAAGTTCAACTTGCAACAAACCAAGTCCGTAACTTGGTTTCAATTTCAAGTTATAGCAATTTCTCTTCATTTAACTAAATGCTTAAAGAAGAACAAGCCTTTTCCTTTTTTTATTGTAATGTTAGTCTTCATGTCTATCTCTCATAATTAAGAGACACCAACAGTCACACTTAACTGCACCAAAAAAAAGATAGCTCTTTCTCCTTATCATCATCATCATCTGTTTAACATCCACTTCTCCATTCTTGCATGGCTCACTGGAATTCATTGAGGCAGATTTTCTGTGGTTTGGTGTCCTTCCTGTCACCAATCCTCATTTTGTTTCTATTCAAAGTAATATTACCCCATGGACAGGTATGCTTTCATGAAAGATTGAAAACAAACACCACCACTTCTATGACTGACATTTATTTGCAACTCACTATGTCAAGATGAGATATATACACTCATATATACTAGAGGTTTCTTTCAGTTTCCATCTACCAAACCCACTTATAAGGCTTTGATCAGCTCAGGTTTATAGTATAAGATGCTTGCCTGGGTTTATAGTACAAGATACCATGCAGTAGGACTGAACCTAAATTCATGTAGTTAGGAAGCAAATTTCTTAACCATTCAACCATCCCTGCACCTTTCAGGCTGTTATCAATTATATTCTCATAGCTACAATGGATTGTTCCAGCTGGTATGAGCAACTATGGATTACTCCAACTGATAGAGTAGATAATTACCAAGAGTGAGGATGATGAAGAAAACAGTAAAGAGTGAATTAAAAACAAACATATTATTTCTGCACTTTTTGAAGAAGGTAAGCTCTTGAGGAAGAAACTGTCCATGGCTTTTTCAGACCCTGCAAAGGCAACAATAGACATCTTATATTGTACAACCATTTGTGGATAACAGTCAATAATAGACATAATGGACAAAGAGAACTGATAAAATTATAGGTTTGTAAAAGTAGATCAATCATCTAGTATCAATGCAATTTTAAATGTTCTTAGTTAAACTATTTGCTGTGTTAACATTGTAAATCGGATTCACATCGGCTTATCCGAGGAAAACAATGAATGAAAAAATTATATTTTTTAACATACTTAATAGAGATTAATACCATTGACTTTTGCAGACTTGTTTCACAAGAGGTACTGCTTTTTACCTTGTCAGGTCTATCTCCTTGACCATGGGTGATGCTAATCTTAATCATGTGAAGATTATGTATACAGGAAGGACATTAGCAAGACAAGGAGGGGAATTCCAGATGGCTGCAGTTCTGTGAAGAAAGACTGGATGAAGTGTTTATTGTGAAGGTTGGTGAGGAGGGGGACAATTGAATAACATAGGATTGGTATATCAAGGATGTGCAGTGAGCTACTTTAGAGGACTAGAAGCTGTTAGCAATAGGAGAGGAAAAGAGAGGAAACTGTATCTGTGTGAGCCTGTAGTCAAAGTGTATTGGTAATTGAATCATTGCTAGTCAGTTAAATAGCCTTCTTTGTGGATGTTATCAAAACGTGTGTATTTGTGTATGGAGTAGCTGAATAGTCCTGTCAGATATAGGACCAACAATAAAATATAGCTTTGTTATGTATGTGATGTGGAGTAGCTGTACCCTCCTAGATATAGAGCTAGTTCTCCAATATGAGATTTGCTTCAGCCTCAAGCCAGCAACTGATTAAGACTGAAGTATTTCCTGGACCTAAAGAGGCATTTTATAATTTTTGTTTTTTTTTCGTATTTTTTATGTGACACAGTTTTATAATCATGTTACATATGCAGAGTCATTATTATCAGAGACTGTGTGAGATTTAGTTGTGTTCAGGACTGTTTCCTTGTGTGTGCAGTGATAAGAGATTGGCTTGTTATATATCTGTTGAAGGATGTTATCAGGTGTCATTGCTCTGGGAAACTGTGTATGTGGTGAGATGTTAAAGTGTGCATGACACCTGTTTACAAAATATTAGTTATTAGAGAAGACAGCAAGGAGGTAATTAATGAACAGGAGAAAATATTTGGGGCATGAGTAAAATTTAGGTAGTGTGCCCCTGTGGCTAGGATATCAAGGTTCTAGGTTCAATTCCTGGACCAGGCAGCATGTTGTGCCCTTGAGCAAAACTCTTTATTTTCATGTTACTCCTGTATAATCAGCTGTAAACGAAGGACCGTCCTATTGCTAGTGTAACCCTCCTTCCCTCATGTTGTCACATTCTGGATATTTTGCTGAGTCAAGAGAATCTATGTCTGCTTGCAACTACAAAGATACTTAAAACAATTAATAAAAACATGATGCATGTTACCAAGTCAGATTGCTGGCTAGTTGTCCTTATAATAGAGTTGGTAGAATTGATGTCAGTGAGAACTATATCAGCAATTCTTGCAACAATGTGGATGAATGGAGGGTTGGAAACCTTAGCTATGATTTGTTCCAGGTGTTGTATATCTGTATTACTGCAGCACATCTGTGGATAAACTATTTGGGGTTTATGGATATTGATTGTGTGACAGCTGTGAAGCAACATCCTAATGACTGACACAGCTGCCTGTGATAGGTCATCAGTATAAAACTGATGAAGCTGTGACCAATTAACTGACTTGAAGTACCAAATGGCTTAAAGGATAAGTAAAGGCATTGGGTTGTAGGAGGCTGTGAGATATGTTGTCTTATTTAGGGAATGATTAGATGTCCCACTTGATGCAGAAATAGTGATACAAAGATAAAAGTTGGATTTGGAGGTGAGGAACAGATCAAAAGTATTAGGTTTGTCTGTAATATATATAACTAACTAGTACAGGCAGTTGATAGTGGCTAATGATTCAGTGTAAGAGGAGTTGTGTACACTGAAGTCACAAAAGATGACTTTACTAAGACAGGGGTGTGTGAAGAGAGTAGATAAATTTAGTGAAATAGGGAAGAGATAGATTTTAAGCCAGAGTAACTGGAAGTCATCATTACTGAAATACAGGATAGAGTGGATTCTAAATGTGCATCTTTGGTCCATAACTATAGTACAGAATGTAGTTTGTGCAGCAGGAGGTGGTTTAGTGGTAGCTGATGAGAGATTTGTGTCTTTGAAAGGAATAATATATATGGTTTGTATATTATCTCACAGTAGGCCGCAACTGTGAAGCCTTTGCAAACAGTGGTGTTGTATAAAGTGCAGTTGGAAGTGGTACATAAAGAGGCTATTGTCCTGAAACCAGGAACTTGGGCCAAATACTTGCAGAAGAATGAAACGCATTAATGGTATTGATTTGGGTTTTAATAATTTTTCACTTTTTTTTATAGGGTGGTGGAGTTGATGAAGAGGCAGTGAAGCTTACTATATTGTGTCTAGTTCAGGGTCTTATATTTCTGTGTTCAAATCCAACTGTGGTGAATTTAAACTAGAAAACAACAATGTAATTTTCACCTCACAAACATAACAGAAATAATTTTTACAGAAATATGGCCTTGCCTGATTCAACTGTTGTTTGAGTTCCTATTGCCATTAAAGCAAGACTTTGAGGGAATTGTCAAACAACATTTCTTGGATTGTATCTCAAGTGAATCCAAAGGTCAACAGTGATCTAACAGCACTTATTAAAATTCCTAGCTCAACTGTCTTTCTTGGATAACCACATCCAGATGTCAGTGTTTCATATTTAAAAATCAATGCATCATAATAATTCCATTTTCTTAAAATATAAAAAGAAAGCCTTTTCATCTTATTTTTGGTGTTTAGTCTATAGTTTTATTAGCTCTGTCAGAGTGCATGAATCTCTGCAACAGTTCATAGTTCTCTTATTTTGCATGTTTGTGTATATTCTTGCATTCTGTAAATATTTCATTGTTCACTTAGTGGAGACTATGCTAAAACAATCCACAGATATAACCAATTTATTTTCTAGCTACATACTCTTTGTGTGTATTAACTCAATGACAAGGGAGCCTTTTGTCATTCAATAAATTCATATTGCACTCTTTTCTTGCCTAAAGCTTTATTCTGAAACACATGTACATTGAGTTCCAAAGTTTGAATTGTTTCCAAAGGAATTTTTGTCCATTCTTCGGCTAAAACAGTCTCCAGTTCTTGTAGTGATGATTGTGGAGGATATCAACTCCATACTTGTTTTTCTAAAATGCACCATAAATGCTCAATAATATTGAGATCTGGGGACTGTGGTGGCCAGATAAGATGTTCGACTTCACTAGAATGTTCCTCATGCCATTCAGTAACAATTTTAGCTGTGTGAATTGGTGCATTATCATCCGGAAAGATTGCGTTTCCCTCCAGAAACAGTTCTGCAACCATAGGATGAATTTGATCAGATAAAATGCTTAAATAGTCATGACTATTAATTTTTCCATGAAGGGAAACCATTGGGCTGATGGATTTTCAATATATAGCCCCCACCCCAGATCATCACAGATCCTCCTCCATGTTTAACAGTTGGAAGAAAGCAGTCTGGGTCAAATGCTTCTTTTGGCTGTCTCCAAATGTATACTCAGCTGGTGATTTGAAATGAGGTAAAGGATGACTCGTCCAAGAAAATAACATTTTTCCACTGCTCTAGGGACCAATTCTATAGGTTTTTACTCTACTCTAAACACTTTGCGATGTATGTTTTTGAAAGTGGTAGTTTTCTGATTGCAGCCCTCCCATGAAATCTGGCCTTGTACAGCTCCCGGTGAACAGTTTTTGTGGAAATTGGGTTCTCTAGGTGGTCATTAAGCTCTGCAGTAATTTTGGGATCTGTACTTTTGTGATCATTTCTAATAATTCATGTAAGAGTCCGATGGTCCCTATCTGAAAGTTTTCGATTTCTTCCAGAGTTTTGCTTCGACGAGGAGGCTTTTCCTTCTTTCTCAAAGGCTGTCATTACTTTCGAGACTGTACTTCTTGATACACCAAACATTTTGGCCGTTTTCATTACGCTAGTGCCTGCCATACGAGCACCAACAATTTGACCTCTTTGGAAGTTCAATAGATCTGTTATTTTAATTAACCTTTTTCTGATGATATCTGAAAAGAAACAGCAATTTTAGCAAAACGTATTAAGCAACACTAATAATAAATCAAAAAAACATAAAAATGAACAAGCTTTTAATGGTTTTATAGATATTTAAAAATTATTATGCTAGGTGTTTCCATTATTTTGTCCAACCCCAGCATTTATATGTGGCTGGGGAAGAGAGAGGATGCATAAAACATCAAGAAATATACCCACAGTAATCATGACTTCAATTAATAATGGATCATTAAATTCCACCTCATTATAACATTGCAGTAAATCCAGTGGAAGAAGTTTGTATGCACATTATCAACTAAAATTATCCTTAAGAGCAATGCATATTTAAGATAAAATACAGAAAAGGTATAAATTTCACAGACACATTGTAATTTAATTACTTTCAACAACTGTTTCATTAAGAATAAATATAATTAATGTAAAGCAATGCTCATCCCAAACCCTCAGGAAATTCTATCAGCTATGTTAACCATAAGCCATGACTCCCACAAAAATATATAAAATATAAGACTCTGGATTGAAGGACAGATTAAAATATTATAGAAAAGGAAGTTCACTAATTTCGAAGTACTATTGCAATAGCTTACCATAGCAATTTAGATATTTAAAACTGGAATAATATTTTCTTCCAGTTCTTATCCATTTGATGTTACAATTTTAAATCAATATTCTAATATGCCATTTTTCTTTACTGCTTGACCTAGTTAATCTTTGTGTGTGTGTGTGTATATATATATATATATATATATATATATATATATATATATATATATATAATATAAAGATATATATACACACATACACACATGGTCGCTCTAATACATTGTTGAATCAACATCAAATTAACCAATTATAATACCTAATTTACAAATTGGGTCAGATGGCTCATAGTTTAACCTTTGCAATGTCTCTTTCATGCATGTGTGTGTGATGAATGAGCAAAAGCAAGTAAAAACATGGGAGGTACAAGGTTTAACAAAGGTACTATTAGCTTAATACTTGAAAGGAAAAGATCAACATTTTGGACACTATTCCTTCATCACAAAAGAAAAGAGCAAATCGAGTAGAAAGAAGATTAAAAGTTTTCAAAAATCCAAAGAATTGAAGGTTAGGCATAGTGGAGGGGGGGGGAGAGAGAGAGAAGGAAGGAGGGAGGGTAAGAAGCGAAAGGGAAGAGAGAGGAAAGAAGGAAGAGATAAGTGGCCACAGAAGATTGGGTGCAATATACAATGCAGTGAAAAAATGAACAAGTCTGTAAGCATTAAAAATAATGATGAATGAACAAAAACAAGAAAAGCACATGTATATATGTGCATGTTGCACATACATACCAATACATTGTTGTATTCACATTGAATTAACCAAATACACTCAGACTGTTCTTTTGCAATGCATCTTTTTTGTATTTCGAAAAAGAGAAACAAAAAGTTAACAAGGAACTGTCTCTGGTTACGCAACTTGCTAGATATTGTAGATAACCTTACTCAAATTAAAACAAACTGTCTTTAAAAATAAGGACATGGATAACATTGTCTTAGATATACTGTCAAAAAAAAAAAATGGTCCCCTACTTGAATGCTTTTAATGATAGGTCTCCTTGATCAGGAGCTGACTTGGGGCCAATGATGAAAGTCTTTTCAGTAATTTCAAAAAATACAGTATTTAAGACCTTTTTGATGGCATGTTCATAACAAGGAAAACTGCTTGTGATAGGCTAACATCATATTCAGAATGTTTGTTTCTCATCTTGTTACTGCTGTGGAAAATAGAGGAAAAGACATTGTCTCTGGTCTTTCCTCCTCAGAATTGCAATCTTCTTAATATATGCACATGGCAAATTGGAAGAACCATTACAATGTTGGATAGACTTATTTGCAGTATTTGTTTCAACTCTGTGTTCTGAGTTCAAATCCCACAAAAAAAAAAAAATTAACTTTTCCTTTCATCCTTTCAGGTTTGATAATAATAAAGAAAAAAGTATCAGTCTATGATGGTGGATTTGTAGACTTGTTAGTGTTGAATAGATGCTTTGTAGTAGCTGTTCTGGTTCTGTATCCTGAGTTCAAATTCTGCCCCATTACTGAAAAACTCTTTCAAGAACCAATTGAAACACAGTTTCTTCTGTTTGATCATAGATCGACTGCACCCATGATGCAGTCCTTGAACCCATGATGCAGTCCTTGAACCCATGATGCAGTCCTTGAACCAAGTGGATCCTTGTCCAACCATCCAACCCATGCCAGCATGGAACATAGATGAGAGAGAGTTTTCTATATATATTATACTTCATGTATATGTCTTGTTGACAGGCAAGTGACTGTAATTTTTCTCCAAGATATAGTCTCTTGTAGATGAGCTGTGTTTAAAAGCATAATGTAATCGGAGAGGGAAAATTATCCTGGCAGCGGCTAATGAGAATGCTGAATGTTTGTTGGCCTTTTTGGGGGCATTGTCAATGACATGTACTCACAGCTAACTGCATCCTAGACAAGATTTGTCACCTCTGATATAGGAAATGGTGAATGACTCATTCATTAGTATTTCAAGTAGGTGTCAGATTGAATAAGTAATCTGATGTTTGCAAGTAAAGTAATATTAAATTAAAATAGCTATGTTTGTATCATACTTAATGTAAATAGCCATTTATATTTCATACTTAATGTATATGTTCAGTTGATAGGCAGTAACTGTGGGCTTTGATCAAGATAAAATCTCTTATGGATGAAATGCATCAGACATTCTTGATAGCCATTGCCAGGAGAAATGTTTATCTCAGACAAAAACTGCAGTAACTTGCTTATCAACAGTGTATATACATTAAGTAGATGGCTGTTTTAATATTGTTTCAATTGCACACACCAAATTATAAATATATATATGATGCACACACATACACACACAGGCATGTTTGTGTGTTTACAAAGTTCATTTCCCAACTATATGGCTTCACGTTTGGTCCCACTGCATGGTACACCCTGATATGACCAAAGCCTTGTGAAAGAGATTTTTGTGTGTGTCTGTTAATGTCCCCTTATCTTGACATTGCATGATGGTCCTAAATGAATATCATTGTTTCCAATCTTCCATGAAAACATGTCTGGCCATGGGAAAATATTACCTTGTTTAAAACAGGTGAAGGTTGGCAACATGGAAAAGATGACATTTAAACAAGATGATTTTATAGGAGAGTCCTCAGGTACCTCGTACATAGGGTCCTATCAGGAGCAGCTGTCATTAGGCTTTCTGGATGGATTCCTATGTGTGACCAATTGAAACAATGGATATTACCAACCATCTCATTCTTGGTCTGTCTCTAGGTCTCCTGCCAGTTGGTTTGGCTTGAAGAATCTGTCTTGCAATTCTTTCCTACAGCATTCTAATCACATGTCTGTAATACTGGAGTTATGACTTTTCAATGCTGAAAAGTAGCAGCTTGACCTGGAGAGACTCCCTAATTTCTGAGCTTTGAACCCTGTTAAGTAACATTATTCCAGAGACCCTATAGAGAAACCCCATACACTTTTGTTCATATATACAGGTGCAGGAGTGGCTGTGTGGTAAGTAGCTTTCTTACTAACCACATGGTTCCGGGTTCAGTTCCACTGCATGGCACCTTGGGCAAGTGTCTTCTACTATAGTCTCAGGCTAAGTGAGTGGATTTTGGTAGGCGGAAACTGAAAGAAGCCTATCGTATATATATATGTGTGTCTGTGTTTGTCCCCCCACCATTGCTTGACAACCGATGGTGGCGTGTCTACATCCCCGTAACTTAGTGGTTCAGCAAAAGAAACCAATAGAACAAGTATTAGGCTTACAAAGAATAAGTCCTGGGGGCGATTTGTTCAACTAAAGACGGTGCTCCAGCATGGCCACCCCTTCACACTTCTTTCTTTTGCTCCCCCTCTCTCACATTTCCTGGTCTTCCCTTCATTCTCACCTTCCCTTCTCTTTCACTTCACTCTGTCCCTTTTCTTTTTTCTCGTCCCTCCCTAATTCTTCTTTCCCTCTACCTCCCTCCTCTCCTTCCATGTGACCGGTGTTTGGCCAAGCCTGACCTTTCTTTCTTGGTTCAACTACCATCTGTGCAACATCTATATTCCTTCCCATGCCTGTCATCTCTTATGTCCCTGCCATAAAGCTTTACTTCCACACACACCAGCTTAATTTAATTTGTCCTTAGTCGAAAGACACTTGTTGTTAATGTCCTGTTTGCATTTGTATTTGTGTACCATCTCTCCATTTTTTTTCCCTTCCTTGTTTTTGTATACATTCACTGCTTTCTTCCAAGGGATCTCATGCTCTTAGCTTAGATTTTCCTTGGGGCTGGCCAGATTGGAGCAGTCTCGAGTATAACCAGACAAAACTGCAAAGATAATCTGGAACTCGACTGACAAAGGAAAATTCTGAATGACCCGCCTTGTCTTTTCTTGTCCCTTTTGTATCATCTAACTGTCTAGATGTTTTGTTGTTCCTTTTTTGTATCATCTAATTGTTTGGATGTTTTGCGTTCTTGTCCCGTTTTTGTATTCTTTTTTCATATACATATAGTGGCATACGTATACTTAGGTCTATATATATATATTTATAAGAATAATGGAAAATGGGGACAAATGGTCAACATGTTATTTAAATCATTCATATTACCATATCACCAACATATATTTCAATAGATGCATTAAAATAAATCTGAGAGGAAGAATGTGGAAGAATGCATCAATCTTATCAGGGAGGATGCAAACAGTAGTGATCATCAGTAAGTCATTTTTACATATGTACGAAACTACAGTATATAATATAATATATATATATATATATATATATATATATACACACACACACACACACACACACACACACACACACACACACACACACACACACATATACACACACATATATATATATATATATATATGTATGGAAAACAAAGGTGGATAAGGAATGCTAGTAATTTTCAAATATCATTAAGAAATTTGACGTCATTGGACGAGAGAAAAAGAGAACAAAGTGAGAAAAAATTAAAGGAGTAATAGAGGTATAAATAAATAGAAAGTGAATGACAGATAGATAGAAAAGATGAAAGAAAGACTAAAGTTTAAGTTGCAGATATTTGAAATAGCTGAAAGAGTGTTTTTTCCCATGTAAACACCTGTAAATACATTCTTTATAGGTGTTGACCAGTGTGTGTTTGGAAGAAAGGATAAATAGTTGTTCATCCATACAAAGAGGGCAGAAAGATTTCCCTTTATCATAGGGAAATGATCTTGACAAAATTTTCCAATCCAAAGAAAATTGTTTATTACAGTCTTTGAGATGCCAAATTAGTTTACTAAGACCTGTAGTATTACATTTATGAATATACTTAAATGTAGAAAGATGGTTGCTAAGTTGGTTTTGTAATTCTGTGGATTTTTCCACATTATTCATCCTCTCGGATTTATTTTAATGCATCTATCAAAACATACGTCAGTGATATGGTGATATAAATGATTTAAATAACATGTGGAGCATTTGTCTCCATTTTCCATTATTCTTATGTTCTCCAAAACATATCTCACTCCTCCTTGGAATTAACACCCACACAAGTGTGATTACTAATTCCTTAGGCGTTTATGTGACATTTGGGTACCTTGTAACTGTTCCTCTGGATCTTTCCTTGTAAATTGAACATTTATTTTTATATATATATATATATATATATATATATATATATATATATATATATATCATTGTCATCATCCTTTAACGTCCTTTATCCATGCTGGCATGGGTTGAATAGTTTGACCATAGAGCTGCACTGGCTTCTAGTCTGATTTGGCTTGGTTTCTATGGCTGGATGCCCTTCCTTATGCTAACTGCTTAACAGTGTGTGCCGGGTGCTTTTAACATGGCACCAGCATGAGGTGTGTGTGTATTTATAGATATGTATAAACTTCTGGAATCCATATCATAAAAGGATTCTTCATCATAAATACACAGTTGGTTGACATGATATTGTTTTAGATTAAATGTTTGTCTTTCAAATTCCAATTCCAAATGGGTTTGACTTTGTCTCTCTTCCTTCTAAAATCAATAAAATGAGTGTCAGTTGTATACACTAGTATTGATCAGTTGACTGTATATCTTTTTCCCATAAAATGTTTTTCTCTCAGTGTATCTGGGTAACAGAAGTCATAGTGAATCTGAGATTCACCTTAAAAAAAAAAGTATCTACCAAAAATGAAATTACTTCCTTAAAATTCAATTATTAACTAAAGTTTATGTTTTTGTTTAGTCTTTCAGCTAAAAACAAATTTATAGAAGTGTTTATCTGCAGTATGCATTGTATAATAGATGAGGATAACTGCTTTTTGGTTTTCTCTTTAATCTATTTAAGTTACCATTTGATGATTAATTGTGTGTGTGTGTGTGTGTAGATTTAGAGAAGATTTTTTACAAACAACTCTTAAATATTCACAATCTTAACCATCTGTATATATATAATCCATTAGTTGTGATCTGAAACAACACTAGCCAGTGATATATAATGTGTATTGTGAGCAAAATAGTGCAGGGTTCCATATTGGATAAATTATGTAGAGTGTTTGAGGTTTTTATAGCTGTGTGAGGCTGTAGATATTACATCTGCCATAACATGAAGACACCAAATTAAATTTTATCAATAGATTCCTATATTTCTAGATGAAAGAACTTATAGTCATTAACAAAGTTAAATACAGATATCGTTAAACGTCTATAAGTTGATTAAAGTAAAGACTATCAAGTCACTTTGACCTCTGGTGTCCTTGTGGAACATCTACAAGGCTTCTGTAGTAATAGTTTGTTTTTACCCTCCTCCAGAGTTCAATCTGCTCCTACGATAGTACACTGAACTTGGTCCATCCTGTGTACTTCTGTATAACTTCCATCTACCAAATTCCACTCATAAGGCATTGGTTAGTTGAAGTTTACAGATAAAGATATTTGCTCATGGTGTTGCACCATGGGATTGAACCTAGAACTGTATGACTGCAAAGCAAACTTCTTACCCACATAGCCAGACCTGTTGTCTGATTAATAGTATTTAGAGAGTGGTTTACTACTGGCCCTGCACATAGACTTGTTCAATTATATAATGATATTTGTCATAGTTTATGTTGTATTTTGTTTTTGGTTTGTTTAATGGAATATGATTTATTTCTCTCTATAATTATCACCATTGAAAACAATAGTGTTTATTGAATTCTGATATTACCATATTTCTGTTGAAATATACTGTTTTTCTCTTCAATTTTGAAAATAATGAGGAATTCATTGGAATAACTTTGAGGTTTGGAGCAAATTAACATGGAATTTTGATGGAAAGTTTTAATTTTGATCACTTTAAAACAGGGATTTGTATCATAGAACTAGAGGCAGTCTGTGACTGAGTGTTATTAAAAGGGCTAATTATATTTTATTTATATTTGAAATTAAACAACATCTTTTGTGTTGAATTTAATTTGTCAAAGTAAATTAGTTTCTAAATATATTTTGTTGTCTTAAATTATATATTTGTTTACATGTAATTATGAACTTAAATGATAATTTATGTTAACGCTTCCATGTCAGTTTTATTTCTTTTTCTAGGATTTGATGTCTCCTTCATCTTTAAAATCTATGGTATATCTAACATTTTTTCTTGCTGTTCCCCTTGCCTAATAAAAAAAAATGAAATTAGTTTGCCTGAATGTCACAGTTGTTACTCCATCACATGTAGTTCTGTATGAAACACTGCCCTTTCTGCACCAGTCTTTTACAGTAGTATACTCAAGCCTTGTCGCTAATGTACACCTTACTGCTAATTAATACGCAGTAAGAATATTCACACACTGCTCAGTCTTATTGATGAATACTCTGTGACTACAGACAACATTCTTGTAATGGTTATGAATAACTCCTCTTTTAATTGATTATTTTTCTTTTCTTTTTATATATTTGTTTTTGTTGTGTGTGTGTGTGTGTGTGTGTGTGTGTGTGTGTGTGTGTGCGCGTGCGCACACAGTTTATCAATTATGTTTTGGCACCATTGCAACACACAAAAAGACACCATAGCAACATTAAATATAATCTCTAGAATCTATGAAGACAAGATGTAGTAGTCTATTGGAATAAGACTTAGTTGATTAGAAAACATAAATCAAGATAGGTTAATGTGCAGTGGGAAGAAATTTTCTCTTATGATGAGATTTGTCTGAAGTATTTGCTACTTGTTCACACAGCACACTTAATGTACATCTATTTTTGATGATTGAACGTATTTAAGATGAATGCTGAGCACCATATTTTTATTTATTTTGAGATCTTATATAGTATTTAAATATGATTTAATGAACTGTGTGTGTGTGTGTGTGTGTGTGAGGGTTTACAATAGTGAGAGGAGGAAGGGTAGCACTTGTGACCCTTATTGCAGAGCTTCCAAGACTTGGTGGTTGGGGGAATGGAACAGTAAACTACAACTTCAAATTAAAGACACACTCTGAATACTTGAAATAGAGTGAACAATATTAAAGGCTCTGAAGGACCAGGTAACTGTGCTTAACAAGGTAATTAAGTCTACCACTTCAAATTGACTCTGTTAAAGAAACACAAGGCCCAAATAGAACTTAATAAACTCTTTAAAATACTCAAGGACCAGCTTGTGATACTGTTTAGTGTTAGACATCAGTAAACACTGCTAAAGACACCTAAGGATCTGATGTTGATATTACTCCCTAGTAAACTCTTAAAAATACTTGATGGCCAGATGTTAGTGTTTTACTCTTGTAGATTCTATTAAAGAGACCGAATGTCTAAGTGGTGGTGTTAAACCAGATGACAAATTAAATCTGATGATTATATAATTAAAACCACTGTAGTTTCATTTAGATACCTGTATAAAAACATGGTACAGATTTAATTATATAATAACTAGCATAAACATCAGAAACTCTAAATACTTTATAGTAAATGTGTACAAAGTACTTGTTTGTTACACATAATTACCTACACATATCTAGCTGAATATTTATGTCACACATACAATTTCAGTGAAAGTTTTAAATATTAGTTAAAAGAAAATGTATTGATTCTCTAAGATGGTTGGATTGTTTCTGAGTAAAAGACCTGTAACTGGAGAATGGGAGAAAAAAAATACATAACCTTCGAATGTTTTAAAGATTGTGTATAACAGATGTATATTTAGATATTTGTGAATGACCAATAAATTATAGAAGAGTGTAGAATGGGGAGAGAGGTAAAAAAATAATAATTTCTATTATCGGTTGTCTTTGAAGAATCAGACGGGTAAATGATTCCCTACCATGAATATTCAGCATAGAATTCTTGAATGACTTAATTGCCAAGTTTATCTTCTATGAAGACTGCAATTCGTCCAAATTCCATCCAGTCTTACAATGTTACTGTAGACAGCAAGAAAACCTCATCAAATTGCTCCAGAATGTTATACTTTATCTTAGTTACATCATTGATGCATCATTGTAATCACAAAAGTATATCAACATAACTAACACAATTATCATTATATATATCGTCCAACCCATGGAAAGCGGACGTTAAACGATGATGATGATGATGATGATGATATTAATGGTTTAAATAACGATACAGGTAGTGATTGTTTTGCTGGTTAGTGATGTGATAAGGGGAGATTACGAAAGCTGATGAAGAGAGATTTAGGAATAACAAATGAATTTAGATTTAGAAAAAAGATTGGGAATAACAGTCAGAGTATGAACAGGGTAGATGTTGAAACTACCAGATGAAATTAATTCAATGTTGTATTTAATGTTCATTACTTAAATGTTGAGATTTTCACTTTAAACTCACATATATTTTTGAAAAAAAAAACATTTTTTTTCATTTTTGTTATATATATATATATTTGTTTGTTTGTTTGTTCATTTTACATACTTTTTCCCCATGCTTGCATGGGTTGGACAAATATGTATGTATGTATGTATGTATGTATGTGTGTGTGTGTGTATGTATATATGTATGCATTGTAGGTAGATTTCTGTCTAAATATGTTTCTTTCATTCTGTTTTTGTTTTGTTTTTCACTTCACTCACAATAATTAATCCTTTGCATATGTATTTTCTTTCACTTTCATATTTTCATTCACTTATTTGCTTTGCAACTGTAAAAACATTTTTCTTTTTATTCACTTGATTTATTTCAGATTTATTGAATATATTGATTGAATGTCTATGTTTGTATGGCTAAGAAAGGTGAGATAGAGAGAGTTGTAATCTAGAAATTGTATTTTGATGCTGCAGGTCAGAGCCTGTCTGGCCGAATAGCACCACATGATTCATAAATGGAGTTATGTCACTCTACATTTAAATAAAATTGTATATGAACGTGTTGTCTTGGTTTGTTCTAAAGAATTTCAGGTTTGAATGTGTTGGGATGTATTAGTTTGATGCATATGAAATTAATATTCACCAGATCTAGAGATAATGTTTCTCTATTGTGATTATAATTTTATCACGTGTTTAAAGTATAATGGTCCTAGTATTTTTTTAAATTTAAATTGATTACTAACATCATTATTACAAGCAATTGTAAAGGGTATTGACCTAGTATTAAAGTGGTTCATTCAGATCTGAGAATATTGGCTCTCACAGATGAGACGATGTAGGATTGAGACCAAGTAGCGATTTACTGAAATACAAAGTGTTCAAATTTGCATTAGAATTGAAAGTAGAGAGTGATGATGTTGATGATGAGGACAATTCAACCAAATCCATATTGAATTCTTGGAGCTAGTATTTTACTGCTGTATATATCCCATTATTAACTAATGATTGGTAATAGAATATTGGTATGTAAACAGACTTAAATAAATTACCTCTCAACCCAATAACCAAAGAACAGTATGGTAGTTGGAACACAGGATGTCTGTATGTATCATATCATTTTAATTTCTGCTTTTCTATGCTTGCATGGATTGGATGGAATTTGTTGAGGTAAATTTTCTACAGCTGGATGCCCTACCTGTTGTCAACCATCACCTGTCTCCAAGTAAGGTAATATTTCCCCATGGAAATATTTCCATGTTTTCATGGGAGATTGGAATGAAGGACGTTTTATGTGATGGTGATGCTTGTTAACAACTATCATACAATGTCTAGCAACAAAGGAAACACACACACACACACACACACACACACACACACACACACACACACACACACACACACACACACACACACACACACACACACATGACAGGCTTCTCTCAGTTTCCATCTACCGAGTCTAGTTACAAGGCTTTGGTCAGCAGTATGTCAGGTTCTCTTCTCTTATGTCATGAGATAACTTAGCCATTCAATGGGAAGATCAATGAAATAAGCACCAGACTAAATAAAATAAATACTAGGATTGGTGTTAAGAAATAGAATCTCTTGGTGGTAGTGCTCCAACCTGATCACTGTCCAATGACTGAAAGAAGGCTAAAAGAGTCCATGACAGAACCTTAAGTTGGTGTTTTCTCCTAATTCTGTTCTAGTAAACATCTAGTACCTGTTTGCTAGCTGTATATCTTACTCAATTTTACATGAAGCATGTATAATTATAATCTAGAGATGCAATACTACAAATATTTGAACTCATGATCTTGATCTGTGAATTAATAATCCAATCAATTTTTTAACTATGTGATCGATCTATGTGTATTTGTGTGCTGACACAAAACAATGTCTTAGGAGAGGTTTTTGCTCCAATATGGATATAGTTTGTCATTAACTCACTATTTCAACACCATCACACACACCTTGTCCAAAGGTATGACAAAAATGGACTTTTTAAAATATTTTTCTAGTCTAATTGTGGTTAATTATGTATCGAACTGGCAAAAAAAAAAAAGTCTTCACATGAAGTAATCTAATTTTTCTTTAAAAAATTTGTGAGTGGGTTAGTTAGTGCTCAGTAGTGGTTTTTTTTTTGGTTTTTTTTGTTTTGTTTTTTTGTTTCTGAGTTTTTGAATTGTTGCTGATTGGAAGTTGAAAGATGGCGAGCTGTTATGGCTGGCAGACAGAGAAGCTTAGAATCTTCTTTTACTTGTTTCAGTCATGCTGGGGCATTGCCTTGAGAGGTTTAGTTGAACAGATCACCTCCAGTACTTATTTTTGAAGTTTGGTATTTATTCTGTTGGTTTTCTCTTGTCAAACCTTTAAGTTATAGGGAGGTAAAACCAGTACCAGTTGTCAAACAGTGGTGGGGGTAAGCACAAACACATACATGTGTATATATAATGGGCTTACACACCGCATCCATCTACCAAATTCACTCACAATGCATTTGTAGAGGACTATAGTAGAAGACACTTGCCCAAGGGACTGAATTCGAAACAATGAGGTTACTAAGCAAGCTTCTTAACCATACTGCCACACCCACACCTACAAAAAGTTAAGTGACCATCATCATCATCATTTAACATCCGTTGTCCATGCTGGCATGGGTTGGACAGTTTGACCAGGGCTGGCAAACTGGAAGGCTGCACCAGACTCCAGTCTGTTTTGGCATGATATCTTTGGCTGGATGCCCTTCTTAATGCCAACCACTTTGAGAGTGTAATGGGTGCTTTTACATGCCATGGGCATGGGTGCCATTTGTGTGACACCAGTATCTGCCATGACTGGTTTTACTTGGCTTGATGGAGTTTCTTCTCAAGCATGGCATAATGCCAAATGGACTCAGTCACTGCCTCTGTGAAGCCTAACGCTTGATGCCTAGCATAATCCAAATGACCTTGGTCCTTCCCTCCATGAGGCTCAACGCTCAAAAGGTGGTTTTACATGCCACTGGCATGGGTGCCATTTCCATGACACCAGTATCTGCTATGACTGCAATTTTATTTGGCTCGATGAGTCTTCTTCTCAAGTACAACATAGTGCCAAAGGTCATTGCCTTTGTGTGGCCCAACATTCCAAAGGAGCTCAACCACTTTTCCTCCATGAGTCTCAACACTCAAAAGGAGCTTTTTACGTGCCACTTGTACAAGTGCCGGTTATGTGACACCAGCATCAGACACAACTGTGATTTCACTTGGCTTGACAGGTCTTCTCAAGCACAGTATATCACCAAAGGTCTCAGTTACTAGTCATTGCCTCTGTGAGGCCCAAAGTTCGGAGATCATGCTTCACTACCTCATCCCATGTTTTCCTGGGTCTACCTCTACCACAGCTTCCTTCCACAGTTAGGGATCGGCACTTCTTTACACAGGTGTCTTCATCCATATGCATCACATGACCATATCAATGCATTCCTCTGTCTTGCACACCACATCTGATGCCGCTTATGCCTTACTTTTTTCTCAAGATGCTTACACTCTGTCAAACATGCATACTGACATTGCACATCCAGTGAAGCATATTGACTTCAGTTCTTTCAAACCTATGCATGTCCTCAGCTGTCACAGCCCTTGTTTCGCTGCCATGTAGCATAGCTGTTTGCATACAGGCATCATACAGTCTGCCTTCCACTCTGAGAGTGAGGCCCTTTGTTGCCAGCAGAGGCAGGACCTCTCTAAACTTTGCCCAGCTTAATCTTATTCTGACAGCTACACTCTTGGATCACCCACCTCCACTACTAACTTGGTCACCTAGATAACGGAAGCTATCTACTACCTCTAGCTTACCCCACTAGCAGTTGATGGAATCTATTTTCTGCACATTTTCAGCGTTTATTGTACCTGTGCATCTACCACATACAAAAGCTAGTTTCCCTGTTAACCTTCCTCTGATATTGCTGCACCTGTCATGGTGTCCAAAGCTTACACTGGGTGCATCTTACAGAGTTACTACCTACACCTTTTCTATAGATTGAGCAGGGCCATCTACCTGAAAGGACTTGTGATTTGTCTGCCTTCTTACTTACTAAGACTTTGGTTTTTGCTAGGTTAACTCTAAGACCCTTCAATTCTAGACCTTGTTTCCATACTGGGAACTTCTCTAGTTCTGATAGTGATTCAGCTATAAGAACAAGGTCATCAGGAGCTCCCAGGGGAAGCTTGTATTAAATTCCTCTGTCTTGCCTGGAGGACTATGATGAACAAGAGGGGGCTTAGGGCCAATCCTTAGTGAGCCCCTATTTGTATCCTGAGCTCTTCACTGTACTTGTTGCCAATCCTCACCTTACTGGTAGTGTCTTTGTACATGGCTTGTACAGCTCTCTCTAGCCACTCAGCCATCCCTAGTTTCTGCATTGACCACCAGATAAGGGATCAAGAACCCTGTCAAAAGCTTTCTCCAAGTCAACAAAAGCTAAGTACAGAGGTTTATCTTTGGCTATGTATTTCTCCTGCAGCTGCCTTACCAGAAATATAGCATCAGTGGTGTTTCTCCCTGGTACAAAACCAAACTGCATGTCATCTAGACTAACTTTCCCCCTAATTAGTTGAGCTATGACTCTCTCCATAACTTTCATAACCTGATCCAACAATTTGATACCTCTGTTATTATTTCTATCCAAGGCATCACCTTTACCTTTGTAGCAGTTGACTATGGTGCTGCTACACCAGTCATTGGGTATGATTCCTTCGTGAATCACCTGATTTATAATGCAGGTGACTGGACCATCACCTACACCGCCAGATATTTCAATCATCTCAGCGGTGATTCCTGAAGGGCCAGGGGCTTTCTGTGTCTTCATATCCGTAATTGCTTTATCTACCAAGGTACTGTTGATTTAAGTAGCTGGTCCCTCAATTGAGCCAACATTTAGCAGGCTCTCCTCCTCCCATTCATTCTCTACATTCAGCAGCTTTTTGTAATGACATTTCCAAGTCTCTTTCTTTGCAATCATCATCATTTAATCTCTTTCCATGCCAAGCTCTACCAACTGCTTTGGCATGGTATTCTAATGCCAATCACTTTACATAGTATACTAGATGCTTTTTGGTAAGCGTCCAGGTTGTAGCTTCGTACGAACGAACTGACTCTACTGTTGCATGGAAAAAATTCCTCTTAAGATTGTCTAACAAAGTTGATTTCCAGACAACATCCAGTTTTTTGTTTTTAGAGCTGACTATGCTTTGGCTGTCCAAGTTTTGACATCCTTTCCAGTTGAGGTTAATACAAAACCAACATATGTAAAATCATCAACTTGATTGATGGATCCTTATTGATTGTGAACAATGAATTTGGTTTTACTAGAATTAACAAGTAATCCAACCTCATGTGCAGTTAATTCTAGGCTATGGAGTAATTGAGTGGAGTTTGCTATTGTGTCAAAGAGCAAGGCTAACTCGTCAGCATAGTCTACATCAATTATTTTTTTTTTGAGCTGGATGACTGATCAGTCCTCTTTTCACGAATGTCAAGTGATATTCTGAGACATAATCCAGAGTAATCACAAAGAGATTTGGTGGCATTATAAGAGCATCATAATTGATGTTGGAATCCAAGCTAGATGGAGCTTACACCTGAATATTGAGAGCAGGCTTAAATATATCTTGGAGAACTTGTCCCACCAAGAAACAGCTGTATGATGATCTATCTGTTTCCACCATTATAAGAAAAATGCACTTGCTCTTTGTGGCATGTTGCTAGTGAGCTAAACAAGAGCTGGCAAGTGACCTACTGCTATGGATGCCAAAGCATGACCATACTAGAACAGGTTGTCCAAACATATGTAGATCAACTCACCAGAGACACTGGGTGCCTCCCCAAAGACTTCCCTCAAGTAATACCGGACAGAGATAGATGGTATGTGTGAGTTAAAAATGTTTGAGCAAACTCAACCAGATGGTAGTGACTAGATGCTTTTAACTTGGCAGCAGCGAGGTGACCATGTAACTTGCAAGAGAAGATCCTTCAACTGAGCTGAGGAGTAGTATTGAGGGAGGTAGCTGTGTGTTAGGTGTTAGTGTATGAATAGAGTTACAGAAATAAGTACCTTGCAGTAGAGGAGGTAGATACCTGGCTCTGTCAGTTGGAAAGAAGAGAGATAAGATGGTGAAGATGTAATGGGGCATACACTGTAAGTTACAAAGAGGGGTTTATAGTGAAGTAGACAAGGGATTGGATAGGGTAAGTGGGTGGGTGAGGCTGTGAAAGAATGGGAGATGCAGGGGAGAGGAATGTAGTGAATGGATACACAGGATGTTAGGAGGATATGTTGTGGGGAAAAGACCTGGCATGGACATATTGTGTTCAGGTAGGTTCACAAAGGAGTATGGAAGATAGAGGGGAGGGGGTATTGGGAAGATAGGATGTTGGGGAGAAGTTTGTCAGGAGCTGATTGTATGGAGGGGGCATGGTCATAAAAAACATAACTTTTTGGCCTTAATTTTACTTAGCCAGACGTTAAGTAAATAATAATGTAAATATTTAATATATATTCATCCTCATTTAATGTCTGTATGCCATACTGGTGTGGTTTGTATGGTTCAACAGGATCTGATGAGCCAGAAGACGGTGTTGAGCTCCAGCGTCAGGTTTGGCGTAGTCTGTATGGCTGAACGCCCTTCTTAATGCCAACCACTTTACACAATGTACTGGGTGCTATTTTTCATGGCACTGGCACTAGTGACTTCATCAAGTAACTTTTAAAACACAACCCTGCAACTGAGTTGGGGTGTAGTATTGAAGGGACTAGTGTTGTACTAGGTATTGAGAGGCTGAAGTATGATAGTGGGAAAGGAACAGATGTTTCACTGTGGAGAAGGTACATGACCATCCCTGCTGGAAAGGAAGAAAGGATGGTGGAAATGAGGTGTTCAGGTATAACCTCAAAGTACATGAAGGTGGGTATCAGAGAAAATAAAGATAGGATTAAGGATGAATGGATAGATATGTAAATATTTAACTCTTTAACATTCAGATTATTTTGTCAAATGTATTACTAATGTATTCACATTTTATAAAATTAACCCTGTATTATCTCATAGCTTTGAGAATTAAAATATGTGATTGTTTATTTTTAGAATGACATTACAGGGTAACTGTGAGAGGCTGGATCTGGCCAGTTTGAACATAAAACAGGCAGGATATTTGAGCCAGATATGGCTGGTTTAAATACTAAAGGGTTAATATATAATGATGGAAATATTTTCATGCATAGCCTGGAAGCATTTAGTATTCTCATGTTTGCTACTGGCACAGAACTGGTGCTGCTTTGTTTTCTCTATTAATTTCAAATGTTCAGTTCACATAAAATAACTGCTATAATCAGAAATTTGATTTATTCCTCTAGATATCTGATGCCTCAACACTCAGTTGGTCGACAAGGATTAAAGGTTTTGCAATATGCTTTCTTTTGGGTATTGGATTTTCTGTACTTGTGAGTATTGTTATTATTATTATCATCATCATTTTTATTATGGTAAACCATCAGAAGTGATAACACGTCAGAAAAAATGTTTAGTAATATTTCTTCTAGTTATACATTCTCAGTTCAAACAGCTGAGGTCAACTTTGTCTTTCAACCTTTTAGGGCCAATGAAATACAGTTCTAGTCAAGTACTATGGTTGTTGGTATTAACAACCCAGCCCTTAAAATTGTTGACCGTGTTCCAAAGTTTGAAAAACTTACTGTTTCATTACAAAAATACATAATTTATTTTAAAAACCTTTGTGTTATTTAGTTACAGTAGGAAGGTCAGTGCATACGAAAGGTAGTTTAACTCAAACTGGAAGCCTTTCCCAAATTTTTGTAAGAAAAGGGACTCCACTAAAGGTATCCAAGTGCTAGGTGCCAACAGATTAAATCTACACTCCCAAGAACAGAGACAGTCTCTCCAATGTACTTCCACACACAGTTTCTTCCTATCAAATTCATTCATATGGCTTTAGTTAACGCAAAACTTTAGTAGAAGACATTTGCTCAAGGTACAGCATAGTGTAATTGAACCTGAAACCCTGCAACTACAAAGTGAATTCTTTAACCATACAGCCATGCCTGTGTGATTGTAAGTCATTCATGACCTTGATGGGATTTATTGACTTGAAAACATCCCAGCACCTCATCATTCCAGTATTTCTTCCTGTAACATTCTCACTTTTCACCATCAGCATTATTTTCCTCTGCATTAGCTTACATGGAATGACTTCCTGTCAGGCTGAGTAAAAAGTAATCAGGAATTTCATGTTTTGAAACATGAAATTCATCACAATATATTTCAACAATGTAGAAATTTTATTCATCAAAATAAGTACGATTACAATCAACACATCTTTGCCAAGGAGTTACAAGTTTGTTTATTTCAGTAACATAAAAATCTGGAGTTCTGAAGCTGATGAACTCTTTGAATGCACTTTCAGCATCGGTTTGATTTTTTAATTCCTTCTCTCATAGGAAACCATCAAGGTGCTTGAAAAAGTGATAGTTGGTAGGGGAAAGGTCTGGGGAATAAACTGGGTGGAGAAGAACTTCGTAGTCAAGTTCCATCAGCTTCTGGAGCATCATTAGTGAAACATGTGGTCAAGCATTGTCATGAAGAATGATTGGCTCTCTTCTGTTGACCAGTCTGGGATGGAGGAGTAGCAGTTTTTCATTCATTTTGGCAATTTCATGGCAATATGTTTCTGTAGTAATGGTTTTTCCAAGTTTTAAGAAATTATAGCAGATGAGTCCAGCAGTACACCACCAAACAGTCACCGTAACCTTCTTTTTGAAGGGAAGGTTTGCGGTGCTTCATTTTGGTCCAACCACTGTGAAGAACATTTTTTTTATTGTATAGAATCCACTTTTCATCACAAGTTACATTACTGTGGAGAAATGGATTGGTCTGGTTATGGAGAAGTGATGAGCAAATTTCATATCTGCACATTTTCTGATTTTCATGAAGTTGAATAGCAAAATTACTCGAATATCGCGCTTTGACAGTTCCATTTCAGATGATTGTAGCAATGGTGAAAAAATTATCAGTATTAATTTATTGATGCATTTGGGCAAGTTTATATCTGTATTATCAGACAATTGCAAAAAAATTCAAAAACTCTGCAAAAATCCGGTACAAATTCTTCAGGGTTCAAAACATTGCTTACTTTTTACTCAACCTGATAGAATTCAATATTTGTTTATTCTGGAAGTATTTATCACACAACTGTGAGCATTTCTTACTGCTGACAGTAACCAACTAAAGTTGTTCAGAGTATTCCCAAGTGTAATAATATTTGAGCTGGCAATGTACTTCCTGAGTATCATAATATTTGAACTGCTGGCCCGTGTGCAATCTCATAACTATCTGTTTCTCTGGTTAAATGATGGGTATATATATAAACCACTGAGTAAATTTCTACATAGTCTTTCAGTATGCTCTAAATCACTTCCAAATTTCTTTCAACAAACTCGTAAAACAAGGAGGCTGCCAATCTGCACTATCCAGGTTGCTGTCGCTGGGCTGTTTTTAAACATTCTGCCAGCTACTGCTCTGTCATAGGAAGTATTCGAGCAGAACCAACTGAAGCTATTCAACCACAACAACAACAACAAACATCATAAATATTTATGATACACTGCCAATCTACTGATTGAGTTGGATAATATATCTTTTGAATTTTTAATGCTTTAGGTGTATAAAGATACCATGAAGAGGGAAAAAATTCCTAATTATAAAACAGTGTGTGAGTGAATTCTTGTGTGTAAATAAACCTTTAAAATATTAAGATAATTTTGGCATATATCTCATGTTTGACTACTAAAAACTGTATCAGGTTTTTTAAAAACTAGTCTGAATGTAAAGCATAGTTAACATAATGTATAATTTGGTTATGACCACATATCTTCAAACCATACACAAGTTATGAGAAAGTGCATTATTTGTTTTTTTACATGCTCATGTGCACAACTTATAACATTGTTGAATACCAATGATTTTCTTGCCAAGAATTTTCCTTATAAAACTGAACCTTTCTGGGACTTCCTTGTTTGCTTTTGTTTTCTTTGCAAACATCAATTCACTGAAAGTCAAGTTAAAAATCAGCTTCAATGACTCCACCATTCTGAGGAGGCCTACAAGGACCATGGGTAGCACCTCAAATGGTTCTCTCTTTCTCTCCCTCTCCCTTTCACACACACAATCAGGAATTGATTCATAGTCCTAAACTGAACAAATCTGTGAAAAGTTAACTTTGGTAGATCATTTTTATCATTACAAATCTTTAGTATATATATATATATATAAGGTTTTTGACGACATCATCACAAACTATAACTATTTCATCATTTATTTTAGACCACATCATTTGTTTGTTAACTGTTAAACAATAAATTTCAGTTTTCCTTATGAAAATTAAATTCTGTGCTTCCTGTGTTATTTATTTTCTTAACATTATACTTTTTATTGAATCTTATGTGGATACTTTTGTTATTATTTAATCTAAGAAGGTAAGGCAGTATCCATAGCTTTTACTAGAGCAATAAGTCCACAGTTAAGTTAATGTATGTTTAAAGCTCTAAAAGGTACAAAGTTAAAACATAAACTGGGAGGGAGTTCCAAGGGTTGTAGTACTTGTAAAGAGGTGATTAGGGGCAATGGGGTGGGAGTTATAATGAGTGAATGAATTAGGGTCAGCCACACAGCTAATGTGTAAGTAGACTAAGAAAAGCTCTAAATATTCTCTGCTCCCCATTGGCTGGCAACAGGGTAGATACTGAATTTAGGAATTGATGGGAGTTTTTGGTTTTGTGTAATATGGAAACCAGTACAAAAATGGAGTGAAGTATTATTTTGGGCTACTTGTGGGCATCCTACTGATTTTCATTAAACTTATGGAAACTTTGTTGAACATGTCAAAGATATTTTGTGTAAGGACCAATATTGAGTCATAAATGACTCCTGGTAAACCATCTCATTCAAGGTTCAATATTGAGTCAAAGATGATTCCTGGTAAACAACCAGATCAGTGTTTCTTAGCCATTTTTGTGCCATACTTCACTTTGACTGTGTGTACTCCACCATGAATGGACAAAGTATGTAGTATAAGTGTTTGAAAGAAATTTTAATTAAAACTTTATTGCTATTTTATTCACTTGTTACTTATGTTCCATTCTGAAGTAATCTACACATCCTCTTAAATATTACCATGTCTCACTTTGAGAAACACTGCACTAGAGAAAGGATCTAGATTTTCATGGGGAAAATACCCTGAAGTAGGTTACTAAAGCTTGTGTGTTGGCCTATAAACAAACTTCAACTCAGCATCAAACCAATGAAACTAGACTTAAAATAATAAGCTGAACATATTCATGGTACCTGTTTATCACATGGGAATGGGCCAGCAAGAGTTAAGTGTTTGTGATATGACCCACAAATCCTTCAACTGGTAAGTGTGACATACTATTTATTCAACCCTATACTGCCCCATATATTATTGTAATAGTAAGAAATGTTTAAGGAAGAGAATGTTTGATATTTTTTATAGTTGCATGTTTTTCTTTTTTGCTTTTTTTTCATCTAGGGCTCAGCTTTATTGTTTATAGCCAAGAAAGGACTGGTTTTATTTGCTGTCTTCTATACATTGGGAAACGTTCTTTCCCTATCAAGGTTTGCTGGATAAATTTACAATTCTCATCTTATCAATGTCCAAAACACATGAATTAAATTGAAGTATTTATCATTTAAATCCTGAAGTTAATTCATTAGCATTTGTCATGAAATTATATTAGAACAGTATGATAATATTCTCTGTGAATTGAAATGGTTCCAAAGACATGTTCCTAAGTTGAGCCATTTCACTTCATATATCATAATGACAGTATTCAGAAGAAGGCCAGTGTTTTGCTGTCTTCAGTAGTTACTTAGTAACCCCCTAAAATGGACACAGGTATGGTTGAGTAGTTAAGAAGTTTGCTTTGCAATCATAAGGTCCCAGGTTCAGTGCCACTGCATGGATCTTGGACAAGTGTCTTTTGCTAAAACCTTGTGAGTTAAATTAGAAAATGGAAACTGTAGATGGATTGTATCTCATTCAAATGCTCAGCTTTGTCCTACATTGTGTCATACTGATCTCACCTGAGAATTATGTTGTGCATACATATCTGTGGAATGCTCAACCACTTAAATGTTGATTCAACAAGTAGGTAGTCCAGTTGATCAGACAACTGGATACTCTTTTTTAAAACCAACAGAATATCCATCAAAATTCATGAAGCATGAAACAGTTTCAATTTAAAATTTTATACATAATGATACAGAAGGAAAGTATATCTATATATGGAACTAAAGCTCTAAACAACTTCTTGGATCAGTCTAAAATAAGAGGAAATTTTTTTTAAATTCCAATTTTAATTCAAGTATTGCTTTTATTATGCAGTTTGGATACTATCTTCATTGAAAGTTCACAATCCTCTTCCTCTCTCTCTCTATCTCTCATGGGTATAGGATTCCTATAATCCTAGGCTATAACTCTGCAATCAGTCTATGGATAGGGTTAGCATCATCACTGCTTACAATAGTGAATTGTCATTACTTGATATTTATTTATAGTTTTGAAAATTGGTCCAATAGCAGTTGGTGCACCTTGGACGTTAAACTTACTGGACAGTACCTATGATTGAGCTAATATACTTGGATATTTAGACCATCTTTCTCTAACACACTTTCACTTCTGTCTATCCACCTTGATGACAATATATCTGGGCATATACATGTTTATCTTACACTTTCAGCCCTGTCTGTAACAGCTCTCTCTAGTTGCAATGTCAAAGGATGGTCATAGTTTATCACATTAACCTAACCTACTGTAAAAACTTGTGTTAATATCTCTGGATAAATAAGACGTATAATGCCAGTGGGATAATAACTGTGATGTAGCAAACTACAGTCTTTCCCATTTCATTATTGATTTGGCACATAGTATTGGATATGATCAATTGAGTTGACCTACCTGCTCTGTTGTTTACTAGTGGTACTTACTGTATCAAACTTTAAGAAATAAAGTGGTAAAGTCTATTCTGGCAGTATTTGTGCTCAGGATGTATAAGAATGATATTTTATTCATGTGGGAGTGTAAATAAGTTGCTTTGCTACTTTTGTCAACTTTAGCTCACAATTAAACTATCTCACTTTTTTTGGCCTTTTCACTTTGCTAAGTCTCCTTGTTAGCTGCCTTCACTCTCCTTAGCCTTTTTCAACTATTACTCTCTTCGTCATCCACTTTACCATGCTTACATGGATCAGATAGAATTTGTTGAGATATTTCCTACGACTGGATGCCTTTGTTGCCACCAGATCTCACCTGTTTCCAAGCAGAATAATATTTCCTATGGTTAGTCATGTTTTTGCAGAAGATTAAAACAAACACCACTTGTATGAGGGCTACATTTGTTTGCCACTATCAAACAATGCCAAAACACACACACACACACACACACACACACACAAACACACACACACACACACACACACACACACACACACACAAGATGAGCTTTTTTTCAGTTTCCATCTACCAAATCTACTCACAAGGCCTCAGGCATTAGTACAAAGGTCAGCTGAGAAGTTCACAGGCTGTCTAAGATACTCTCATGGAGTATAACCAAACGAGGTTTATTTTCCAACATAGTCCTCCTTGCAGTCCACACACTTCCTCCATCAGTAGTACAGTGCTTGGATCCATTGATGAAGAAATTTTCATCCTGTTGGTCAAAAAAGTCATTGACAGCAGATATGACGTCACCATCACTGTGAAACTGGTTCCCAGCCAAGTATTTTTTCATGTTGGGGAACATGATACTCAGATGGAGCCAAATCAAGAGAATAGGGAGGTTGATCAATCAGTTCAAAGTCACAGTCACACATAGTAGCCATTGAAGTCAAGGACTTGTGTGCTGGAGCATTTTTCTGATGAAACAAGACCACTTTCTTAAATTTTCATAGGTATTTGGTCTTGATAGCCTTTCGTAACTGCCTCAGCAAGTTGGCATAGTACTCTCTATTGATGAATTGATGATGTGGCCCTTTTGAAGATAGTCAATAAACACAATACCTTTTGCATCCAAAATAACCAAGGCCTTCACCTTCCCTGCAAATGAAATGACATTGGCTCCCTTTAAAGCAAGTGAGGAGGAGTGTTTCCACTGCTTTGGTTGTCTCTCTGTCTATGTTCAAAGTGATGAACCCATCACTCATCCTAGCTTAGGAAACATTCAAAGAAACCAGCTGTATCCACCTTGAAACTATGTCATATTTTGTTGTGATGTGATCAGGTTTCAGAAAATGTGGCACCCACCAAGCAGAAACCTTCATCATGCCAAGTTCATTGCACAGAATATTCTAAGCTCTCTCACAGGATATGTTAATAGCATTGGCTATTTGATTTATAGTCAGTTGCCCGTCATCCAGCAGCATGTAGTGAACACAAACAATGTTTTCCTCAGTTGCAGGACATTCAAACCTTGCATCATCTTCAAGACTCTCCATTATCCTCCTAAATTCAGCTGCTCACTTTTTGTGGTTGATAAAGCTGGAGTGTCATCCCCTAATGTAGGAACCATGTCAGCCTGAATGTCTTGGGGTATAAACTCCAATGACATTCTGCAGGAACTTGATAACACCACAATGCCAAATTTTGTCGATTTTCAAGAGAAGTCACTTAAGTTACTTTTGAAGTGTTCTCTGAACAGTCAGATGTTAGTTTATCTAGTAAGAAACAATGCAGTTATTAATAAGAAGGGTTGAAATTAATGCATGCAAGATTTCACAGTTCCAGCATCACTCCTTCATAGTCAGCCTATGAACTTTTTAACCTACCCTTGTAGAATACATTTGCCCAAAGTGTTATACATTGGGAGTGAAACTGAAATCACATGCTTGGGAAACAAACTTTTTAACCACACAGCTATGCCTATGCAAAAAAAAAAATCATATGCTGATACATTTGTTTACACATTCTCTCTCTCTCTCTCTCTCTCTCTCTCATTTATCTCTCACAATGGAAAACTAAAATTTAAGTTGTGTGTAAATGTAGGGTTGATTATTAATATTAGCAGGAAATATTGCAGTTACTGTCACACTTTATTCATTTGTTCACCAAATCAAAATGTTGACAGTGGACTGCTGGAGGTCATTTGGACAACATCTGATGACTGATGAGAAAAGAAAAATATTTAGCGGAGAATGGAACAGGACATTTCTAGAACAATGTGTTGAATGTTTTTATCATGTCATTTAGAATAGAAAATACCTCCCCATTCATTGTCTGTCTCTCCCACACACACAACAACAATAAACTTATAAAGAATGCTGGATATAATTAAACTTCTTGCATTTATAACAACATTCATATCATAGAGATTTACATTATGAAAAATTCTTTGTGCTCTCTCTCGTTCTCTCTCTCTCTCTCTCTCTCTCTATATATATATATATATATATATATATATATATATATGTATTTGTGTGTATGTACAGGATCATCAAAAAAGGTTTCTGTGATTTTAGTTGTCAATTGCACTAGCTATAAGCAAGCGGTCTGTATGAAATCAACGTGGGACTGTATAACAACTGTAGGAGTTTTGATATTTGCCATTGCATTGTCCTTGAAATCACTATTTCACTAGCAAGCCTCTGGCCAGCCACTCCATGGCAATCATGGTAACTGTACAGCAGAAAGCGCAGTGTGTATTGTGGCACGCTGAGTTTAAGTCAGTTGTTTTAGTGCAACGTCATTTTCAGCATACATATGGACAAGATCTACCTACAGACAAAACCATTGTTTGATGGTTTAACCAGTTTAAAGAAACTGGAAATGTAAACATTAAGAAATCTCTGGGCCAGCCATGCACATGAAGCATTTGAGACTGTCATGCTTGCATAGTCCTAAGAAGTCCATCGCTCAATGCAGTTTGGAACTTCATATGCCTAAAACAACAATTCAAAATGTGCTGCATAAATGCCCAAGATTGCATGCTTACAAAATTCAAATGGGGCATAAAATTAAGGAGACAGATAAGCCAAAACACGTTGAATTTGCTGTAATGGTGCTGAGAGAAATTAATGATGATGACAGAATTTTATTTAGGCATTTTCCAGTACATCCATGATTCATCCAGGGTTAATGTATGGTGTGGAGTCCTGCATGACTGTGTTGTCGGCTCTTTCATGTTTACAGAAAACATGATTACAGGTGCTAGTTACTTGGACATGCTAGAAATTTATGTGTTCCCTCAAGTTGCAAACATTGAAAGAGAAAAGGGAATAAGTGTAATTTTCCATCAGGACAGAGCGCCAGCTCACTACATGCATAATGTGTGACAAGCTCTCAACAACAGATTCCCTGGCTTTTGATTTGGAAGGAATGGTCCTGTTTTGTGGCCACCTAGAAGCCCTGATCTAACTCCTATAGACTCTTTCTTTTGAGGTTATCTGAAGAATAACCTCTAGGCAGAAAAATCCAGGATCTGCAACATTTAAGAGAGAGAATCCACATGGCGATAGTGACTGTAAATCCTGATATAATTCAGCGCACCTGGTGGGAGGCCAACTATTGCTTAGATGTTTGCCATGCAACAAAGGGAGCTCATATCGAAACCTACTAAGTAATGTAAGAAAAATTCAAGATTTTCTGTGTGTTTTGGTCTATAAATAAATAGTATGCCTTTGATACAGACTTAATTATTTCATTTTGAAATCACGGAAACCTTTCTCGGTGACCCTGTATAGTGTATATATGTATGTATATGATATAATATATACATATTTATATATTATGTGGTAATGCTTCAACAAGTAGAAAAACAATTGACCAGCTAAGACAGTAAAGATAATCTTATTAAAAAAAACCCACAAATATTATTTTAAACAGGAAACCCTGGGTAGCTGTATTTTTAATTTATTTTGCATTTATCAAACTGAAAACAAGACTGCTTTTTAAGTTTTTTAAGAGATACAGTTTTTCAAGAGAACACATTGAACATTTTTTGGACTCGTTAATATAGGGTTTGGATATGGAGACCCTATATTAACAGGTCCAGAAAATGTTAACGAATACATAAATTTGAGGAATGAGATTTTTTCTCTATGACCGCATTTCAAGAAATACGTCTTGTCATAATTTAAAAGTAGACCACCGGACACTTAGTAAGCCAGGTTTACCTCTGCTTGACATCTAATAATTGTAACATTGGTTATCTCCCTTGTGTTTTTCTTCTTTACAAGCATCTCTTGTTTAAATGTTATTTGCTCAAAAGACAACTGATAAATGGTAGAATAAATTATTATTTCAGCCAGGAAACCCTGGGTAGCTGTATTTACAAGATTCAGAGTTTTTTTATTATAAGATTATTTATATATATATATAAGAGAAATTATAGAAGGAACACATCTAGGCAACCAATACAAATTCCAAAGCATAATTTAAAGTATGCCAAGAAATAAATATACATATAAATTTATATAAATAAATGAATAAAATTACATGATAATCATGTAGATTGATAGATTAATCTTTCAAATTATTATCATGTAGGATTTCATCATGAAGGAAACCATCCTGATGAGAAGGGCATTATGTTTTTGTAAAACACCATTTATACATTTAATGTACCCGTGATACGGCTGTAGATGATATCCTTTAACCACAAAGTTGTATATTTATCTTATGTTATAATATTTGCCAAATTTATTTACCTCTGAATTTTTAAATTTTGAACTCTCATCTGATAACTCATATAAACATCAAATTCTTAATCGATTGGAACATTTCCTTTTGAAAGCCCTTACCTTCGATTTTTATCTCTATGTTTGTCCCTTCTCCATTCAGTATGTGAACTCAATGTACATGATGCATAGTTTTCACATATAACTTTTACGTGTAATTTTATTCATTTATTTATATAAATTTATATGTATATTTATTTCTTTGTGTGCTTTAAATTATGCTTTGGAATTTGTAGAAGGAACACATCTAGATGTGTTCCTTCTATAATTTCTCTTATCCTTCGATTTAGCTCACAATGAGCACTTCTTAATACAGCCCATATATTGTGAAGTATACTTAAAAACATACTTTATAAGAAAATTTATTTTCATCTATATATGTATGTATATATATATATATGTATGTATATATGTATATATATATATATGTATGTATATATGTATATATATATATATGTATGTATATATGTATATATATATATATATGTATGTATATATATATATATGTATGTATATGTATATATATATATATATATATATATATATATATATATATATTGGATAATGTTGACTCAATTTTTCTCTGCTTTAGAATATTTCTTTTATAATCAATTTTTGTCTATTTCCAGTACTTGTTTTTTGATGGGACCAATGAATCAACTGAAGAAGATGTTTGCTAAAACTCGTATAATTGCAACAATTGTAGTATTAGTAAGTATTAACAAAGCTTTTTTTTTTGCTGAAGTGTTTGCAACATCATCAACAACCACAACATTTGTTTTTACTTCGAGTGAATAAAGTGGAACAAATGAATAGTTATATCTCTATATAATGAATCGTTATCATCAACATCATTTTACATCCATCTTGTATGCTGGTATGGGTTGGGTGGTTTGAGAGGAGCTGCCAAGTCAGAGGACTGTGCCAAGCACTACTGTCTGCTTTGGCAGGATTTTGAAAGTTGGATGCCCTTCCTAACACTAACCATGTTACAGAATGCTTTTTATGTGACACCAGCAAGATCTGTTTGGCATAATTTTTATGGTTGGATGCCCTTCCTAATGCCAACTACTTTACATATTTAAATATAGTTTGATTGATTTCTCCAGTCATGCTTTACAGAGAAATGGGGAGAGAGAGTAAAAGATGTCTGCACATGTTAGCCTTGGTGGCAGGCAATGAATAAAGGAACATTTTACACACACATACACACCCTGTGAGACACAAAGAATCATTGAGACAGAGGAGGAGAAGAGGTAAATGACAGAGTAGTTAATGAGAGGAGTTCAAATTTTGCTGGGATAGGTTTTTGATAGAGCGGATTGCAATTATGTTTATAAAATTTAGTAAAATGACACATTTATTGAAAACATACTTTTGAGAAATTTATTTTAATCATTGTCATCATCATTGTTCTCCTATGCTAGTATTGCTCTTCCTAATGCCAACCACTTTACAGAGTGTGCTGGGTGCTTTTTGTGTGGCACCAAACACAGGGTTCTTGCAAGCCGATCATATTCAGCAGGCAGAGAGCATTAACAATTCTGCTGTGGAGGACAGATGTTTTCTTTTTAAAAAATCAGTTTTCATTTCATCATTTTGTAGGAGTATCAAAAAATTTGATGAAAGTTAAATTATTATTGTATGTATGCCATAATTCCTGATATTGTCCTTGGTGACAAAGTATACTTCCAAATTTACCTGCTATATGACAGGTAACACTTCCAGTCTCTATATAATTATAAACATTTGTATTGGTTGATTCCTCTAACATGCAGTGTCTTTCATATATTCTTGTAGGTAAAAAAATAAATTGGTTTTTAATAATGTGACAATATCTATATCATCATCATTATTTAGACATCCACCTTTTACCTGCTGGCATAGGTCAGACAAAAACTTACTGAAGCAGGTTTTCTGTGGCTTGACCTTTTCCTGTTACCAACCATCACTTATTTTAAAGTAAAGAAAACTTTCCCTTAGTCTATCAAACAGCTCAATGGCCGGACATGTTTCTGCAGCAGTTTATAAACAATATTTTGTTCTGTTGGCATTTTGGTGACTTAACAGAGAAACAGACTGGAAAGAAATAACAGTTAATAGTGTGAATTACAATTGTTGCATTTTCAAGAGATTACGTGTACAGTGAATCTAAATGTTAAACTATTCTATAATGATACATGGTAATACACACTTAATGCCAATGGTCATGTGATCACTCACAAATGCAGCAATTGCAATTTACATCTTTAACAGAAATTTATTTGCTGATATCTTAGAATGACTAAAAGACCAATGACTGAAATTGTAGTTCACAAATACAATCTCTGTTTACTTTATGCACACACACATACACACATGCTATCTTCATCATCATAATCATCGTCATCATTTAATGTTTGTTTTCCATGCTGACATCATGGGTTGGATAGTTTAACAGGAGCTGGCAAGTTAGAAGACTGCACCAAGCTCTACTGTCTACTTTAGCATGATTTCTATAACTGGATGTCGTTCCCTAAATATGTGTGTGTGTGTGTGTATATATTTGTATAATAGATGACATTATACACTTCTAATATAACTTATGTTTTTGTAGAACAAAATATACAAGAGCCGTATATGTGTCTAAAAATCTCTGAGTTGCAAGTAGTGATGCTGTGCTATTGTCATTTCCCCTGCTAGTTTTGCACCTTTAAAGACAGACAATAAGAGGGACAGGTAAGGGTTAGTGACAGGAAGGGCATTCAACTGCAAAACAATGCCTCACTACATTCATCTAACCTATTGTGGCTATGGAAAAAATGGGTGTAAAAACAAATGAAAAGAAAAGAAAATTATAATTATTCTATGTTCTTCTTTCTCTGTGATTTACTCCAATATTTTAATGGAAACATATAGTTTCCATTTAAACCTTACAATTCCCACACATGTGTTTGTGTGTGAATCACTTTGGAACCTTGTGATAAGGGTTTGGTCCCATTGTGTGGACACAGTCAGCTGGTATCTTCTACAATAGCTGCGGGTTGACCAATGCCTTGTGTGTGAAGTCATTTAATGGAAACTGAAGAAGCTTGTCACATGTGTCTGTATGTGAGTGAGTGAATTTGTATTTCCCTTCATCTTGCCATGTTTGCACACTGATGTAAACAAAAGCCTCATTGATGATACAAATGCTGTTGCTTGTTTGCATTCCTCTGCATAACCAAGTCCAGGCCATTCGTTTTTCATGGAATGGGAGATTTTATGTTGCATGGAAACAGGTGAGAGTTGGTATGAGGAACAGCATCCAGTTGTCAAAAAATTCTGCCTTGATGGTCTCACCTACTCCATGTAAGCATGGAAAAGTAGACATTAAAACAGTGATGATGGTGATGATAGTTTACTAACCCCTTTTTAAAGCAGAAATATCTATAAGATCAGTCATCAGTTCCAATGACTGAAACATTAAGCACACGAAATATAAATAGTAAATGCAGGAGTGGCTGTATGGTAAGTAGCTTGCTTACCAGCCACATGGTTCCAGGTTCAGTTTCACTACGTGGTACCTTGGACAAGTCTCTTCTGCTCTTGGGCCGACCAAAGCCTTGTGAATGGATTTGGTAGATGGAAACTGAAAGAAGCTCATTATATATGTGTGTATGTTTCTGTGTCTGTGTTTGTCCCCCCACCATTGCTTGACAACCAATGCTGGTGCATTTACATCCCCGTAACTTAGCAGTTCAGCAAAAGAGACTGACAGAATAAGTACTAGGCTTACAAAGAATAAGTCCTGGGGTCGATTTGTTCGACTAAAGGCAGTGCTCCAGCATGGCCGCATTCAGGTGACTGAAACAAATAAGAGAATAGAAGAATAAACACCTTTGCAGAAATATCTATAAGATCAGCCATCAGTTCCACTGACTGTAACATTAAGTACATGACATATAAATTTTACTGCCACCTGAATAAGGTACTGTGCTCTTGTAAGTTATTTTCCCTGTGGGAAAAACTGAATATATCACTGACAGTCAATACCTTTAGAAGCATCTGCAGTACCTACTTAGAGAGAGTTTCTATGTAGTCATTTGACTTGCTAGAAATAGCAACTAAATTTCCTTTAAATCACAGGGAGTATAGAGTTGTAGATTTTAGGGATGAGAGTGTAATTCCCCTATAGTTCTGAGATGAGTGAAAATTGCCTTTTGGAAGTAGATTGATTGAAGTCTTCCAGAAGGCTGTTGGCTTGTTTCCTTTAACAGTCTCATTACAGAAATCTCACTGATGTTTGTGGAAGAGTGTGCTTTTCCAAATAATAGCTGGAATGTTATCTGGTTTTGTGTCATGTCTTGTTTCTTTACTTTTTTGGGCATTTTTTAATCTCTTCTATTGTAAATGGGTGAATCTTGATTGGCAGACTATCTGCTACTTTGTGGTTGAAGAAAAGATTGTCTTCAGTTTTGTGTTACCAGCTGTAAAGTACTGAAACAAGGCATTTAGCATCTAGATTCTAGGCAGTGGTTTCGCTAAAGTATAAGTCACTGGGAAAGCAATCCTTAATAGAATTGCCTCTGATATTGATCCCAACCTAAGTTGGAATCAAAACAGCTTCTGCAAAGACAGATGATTACTGCCACAAATCTTTGCCCTTAAAGAAAAGCTTAGAATCTACCAATAAAAAGCATTGACTATATTTGTGGATTTAATGTCAACTAAAGGTCCAAGTTACATATCCTATTTGAACTTAATATCCAATATGAGATTACTATCATGTATGAAAACCCATCAAACCTTGTGCAGAGCACAGACAGACCAAATAAAGAGTTTCCAACAACAATAGTCTTCTGTGAGACACCTTAACGCCTTTTCATTTCATGATTGTGGTGGATTACTTCATTAGGTGGAGTCTTGACACTATCCATGACAAAGGCCTTACTATGAATCATAAGCAGAGCCTGTATCTCTCTGACCGTGGCTATGCTAATGATCTTGTTCTCACAGCTCATTACCTGAGTCATACACAACACTTGTTAGCATCTCTTGAGAATGCCGCAACCAAAGTTGGTCTGTTCCTCAATGCAAAAAAGTCTGAAGTCATTACCATCAATACATTAGTTTTGTCCTACCTTTGTAGCTAGAGTTGGATAACATCATCATCATCATCACCATCATCATCGTTTAACGTCCGCCTTCCATGCTAGCATGGGCTGGACGACTTGACTGAGGACTGGTGAAACCGGATGGCAACACCAGGCTCCAATCTAAATTTGGCAGAGTTTCTACAGCTGGATGCCCTTCCTAAAGCCAACCACTCAGACCAGTAATATATTGGGGGGGTTACTTCAAATGAATATACTTCTCCTTTGTTTTTATATTGTTAAAACAAAATCACTTTTCTTTTTCAGCTAATGTTTGTACTGACTCTGGTAGCAGCATTTGCAGTAAGTAACAGATTTTAAAAATTGTTTTGTCTTCCTTTTACAATGACTTGTGTTGATGGATTTTCTTACATAATCAACTAGAAATCTAAACATACAGTCTAAGTTTAATACGTGTGTGTATCATGTAAGTGCATGTCTTTGTGTGTGTGTGTGTGTGTGTGTGCATATATAGGTGTGTGTGTGTGTGTGTATGTGCATTGATATATAGGTGTGTGTGTTAAGTTAGGTATTCTAAGTTTAAAAAACAAAAGAAAAATACTTTCACTTAAGTGCTCAATGCATTTTAAAAAGCAGAGCTACATAATTTATTCACACACTTTATCTCTATCATCTGCAGATTGTTTCATCTCTACCTAGGGATAAGGAACTGCATATTGTAGAGAGATAATCTCTACGAATAAATTTCATTTGTATACACACACACACATATATATATATATAAAATATGATGTGTGTAATATATGTAACATGTATATGAAGTGTATGTATATATGTGGGGGGATGTATATATATATATATATATTTGTATTCAATGATATGCATGCACATATCATTGAAGGTGCAAAGCAAATGGGTGATTTGTTGATAGAAATGACAGTGATACTGCTCCAAGTGAGCAACTTTCATAGAGTGCAACACACTCTCTCTTTCTCTTTCTCTCCCTCTCTCTCTCTCTCTCTCTCTCTCTCTCTCTCTTATATGATGGGCATCTTTCAGTTTCCTTTTACCAAATTTGCTTTTGTTAGCCTGGGACTACTGTAGAAGACGCTTTTGTATGGTGCCATGCATTGGGACTTAATGGAAAACCACATAGTTCAGAAGGAAACTTCTTAACAACATGGCCATATATACATATATCATCATTGTTTTTTGAACCTCCACTTTTCCATGCTTGCATGGGTCACAATTTGTTGAGGTAGGTTGATTTTTCTATGACTGAATGCCCGTCCTGATACCAACCTTCACATGTTTCCAAGTAAGGTAGTATTTCCCCATAACCAGGCATCTTTTGATATAATATTGGAAACAGACACTATTTGCATGATGGTGACACTTGTTTACAACTATTATTTAATGTCAAGGCAATGAGACTAACACACAAATGCATGTGCATGCACACACACATATGCACATGTGCATGCACACACACATATGCACATGTGCATGCACACACAATGGGCTTCTTTCAATTACTGTTCTCCAGATCCACTCACAAGGCTTTGTGCAGTCCAGGGCTATAGTAGAAAACTTGCCATGTAATGTGACCAAATCCAGAACCGTGTGGTTGGGAGGCAAGCTTCTTACCCCACAGCCACCTTGTATGTAAGGTTCTCCCCTAGTTATAGCTTTTGAATTTACAAACTTGTAGAGATGTGAACAAGCTGGTCTGTATATCCAAATTTTTTACACTGCTCCTGTTTGGAGCACAATAGATATTATTGCTGCACAATCATTATTATTAGCTACTTGGTGTCACCCTGTAAATACAATACATTACCGATTGTTATTCCTTTGTGTGACATTATGGTGTTATTCATGGTTAATTGTGGTTTTTACAATTACTTAATCACCCCAATATATCTCACAAGTGTAAAAATGGTGCCAGAAGAGATGGTGTTTTCAAGAATTGTCACATATACTGTTATGTTGGAAACCATAATGGACATAAATATATTAATAATAAACATAGCAGGTTCTTGCTGTATGAATCCTATCTGCACGACAACCTTAAATAACCAAGATCACATTGTGTAACATATGGAAAGTTCTGTACCTTTAGTTACATTCTACAATAATTAGTAAGAAACAACGCTTAGTAAAAGAAGAAACAGAAAAACTGCTGTATTCTCCAGCATACAAGTCAAATTTTTAAAACCAAACTTTACGTCAAAAAAGGTAGGTCAACTCTTTCACCAAGACAATTTTGGAGGACCAAACATTCCATGTGAATTGCTTCAAGAAAGATAGCAATAATTTTTGAACATTTACACTATATACTGTCAACTTGTATCTCAGAAAATACAGTACCAAATGTATATACATGGATGACCAACAACAGTGTTACATGGCTATAGACTTTAATTTAATTCTATAGAAAGCTGTAATTCTCTTTGAAGATTTAAACTAGCCATATCAGACAAATACTGTACCTGTTTATATTCATACCAGCTAGATCCAACCTCTCACACCTAGCCTACAATGTCAGTCTAAAAATATACAGTCACATCATCAAAATCTCAAAATTACAAGATAATGCGTGATTAATTCAAAGCAATGTAAATAAATGAGCATTGCATTTGATTGACTAATCTGAATGCTAAAAGGTTAAACATTAAACATGATGAGAGTGTTGGTGAAGAAATATTTATTACTAGCTAGGGTTGGGTATACAGATTTAAGACTTATTCAAATTTGTACAACATAAAAGGTGAGAGGGAAAGCTGCTCTGTGGCTGATATGGTAACAACAAACAAGACAATGTTAGGAATAAAGAATGTACAGTAACATTACAAATACCTTCATCATTATTATTCTACTTATACATGAAAACTGTGTTTAAGGCTAATTCAAAATATTACTAAGGTATAGTTAAGGTGTAACCAAGTATTTCTGAGGTATTGGTTAAGGTATAGCCAAGTATTAGTAAGGTATAGTTGAGATGTACCCAGTTATTATTATAGTATATGGTACAGTCGAGTATCATTAAGGTATAGTTGTACTGTACAAACATGTTGTATACATATTCAGTATTGACAACAGTAATGTTGAACTTAGGAACATTTGGACATAGAAGCAAACCCCAGGAACCTGTCGTCTCTCTTTGTAGGAGAGCTACTATATATGCATGTAATAGGTGTGTATATACATATATGTATTTGTTTGTGTATGTAATTTTTACACCTGCTTTTTCCTTATGACAATACTTATTGAATCAGTATCCAACAGCTGGGTGCCTTTCCTGTCACAAACACTTATTTTACAAGTAATGCAAATGTCAAACTACAGGATGTATTGTTTACTGTAGACATAAAAATGAGTAAAGCATCTGTGTTCAGATGATGTCAATGTGAAGACACAGAAGTACACAAACATGCTCACACACAACAAGTTTCTGTACAGTTCCTATCTACCAAATTTCATTCAGAATGCATTGGTTGGCCCAATAATAGAGGGTGTCATTCAGTGGGATGGAACCTAAAGCCTTATGGCTGCAAAGTGAACTTCACAGTTCGTGCCTATATATATATATATATATATATATATATATATATATATATAAAATTTAGATTCAAAATGAATGTGGTACTTAAGTTTAGGCACCAGAATTTAGTATAGTATTATCCAAACAATTCCAAAAAATAAGGTGATCAAAAATCAAAATAAGCAACATGGATATTCAAGGTTACTGCATTACGATCGTTTCATTCGACTTCATTTATTTAAGCAATGTGAGCATTACATTAAATGTAAAATGCAGAACAATCTTCAGCTGCACAAAGATACAGAAAATTTACTGAAATTTACTTTCAGTGGAAGGACGTATTACTGTTGTAACTAGATTTAAACAATTCAAGTGGGAAGGAAGAATATAAACTAGCCTGTTTGCTTTGGCTAAGTCAAAATAGTTTTTTATATTCTTCCTTCCCACTTGAATTGTTTAAATGTAGTTACAACAGTAATATATCCTTCCACTGAAAGTAAATTTCAGTAAACTTTCTGTATCTTTGTGCAACTGAAGATTGCTCTGCATTTTACATTTAATGTAATGCTCGCACTGCTTAAATAAATGGAGTCGCATGAAACGATTGTACTGCAGTAACCTTGAATATCCTTGTTGCTTATTTTGATTTATGTATATATATATATATATATATATATATATATATATATATATATATATATATATATATACATACATACACCCATACAGATGTTTGTGTGTTATATATGTTACATATATGACATCTTAGTCTAGTTCTTATCACCATTCTCCTACATTCATATTTACCATTCCCTACTTTCGCTCTGTAAAGCTCCAGTCACCTCCACCAGTGTTTGTCCATCTCTCCCTTCCCACCCCCACACACACTCTTGCAACCTCACTCACCCTTCCTGGTTCTTCAGTCTCCGCACTCTCTTCTATTAATCTTCTTAGATATCTTACTTTGGGGTAGTCAGGCACCATGTTATCACCACATTTACCTCTCTTTCTGGCTCCACTTCAGCCATCCACCCATGTAAAATACAAGGTAGCCATGAATCTCCTTCACAGTCATAAACCTGTTCTTGTTTCTTCCATCATGCTTTAACCACTCAACACCTCACATCAAGCAACTGCTCTCTTTCTCTTGTTCTCTCTTTCAGTTGAAGTAGTTTGTTGTGGTATTTGTGAAGTTGCTTTGTAGCTAGCAATACGAAAAAACAAAAAAATAGGTACCCAGTACACACTGTAAAGTGGTCAACTTTGGGAAAGCATCCAATCATAGAAACCATGCTGAAACTAAGGCACTGGAACAAAAAGTGGTCTTTTACTTCTGTCAATATATCCAGCTCATGCCCTCATGGAAACTTGACATAAAGTAGTAGTAGTAGTGGTGGTGTTGGTGATTTAATCAAATAAATCAACCCCAGTACTTTTTTGTAAGCTTGATACTTATTCTGTCAGTGTCTTTTTACCAAACTGCTTAGTTATTGGAATATAAATAAACCAACACTGGTTGCTGGTGGTGGTGGGAGACACGCACACAGTCACAAATATATATATATAGTTGTGGTGCACCCTTCAGTGCAGAAGTGCCTCTTCAGGAGACGCTTCTGCCCGAGGGATGCACCACAACTAGTTCTATAGTTTCCCACCGCAAGGGATCGATGCAGGATGTGTCGAAACAATCATTGTGAGCAATAAAGTTCCCCATGTATACCATTTATTATGTCTATCATTTGTTTATATATATATATATATATATATATATATAATGATGGGCTTTGGCCAGCCTAAGGCTATAGTAGAAGACACTTGCCCAAAGTACCATGCTGAACCCAGAACTGAGTGCTTGTGAAGTAAATTTTTTACTGCATATATATGTAGATATGTTTGTGCATCCATATACATATCATCATCGTTGCTTTAATGTCCACTTTTCCATGCTACCTTATTCTAGATTTGACTTATTAAAGCAATTTATACATAGCTAGAGACTAACCTTTAATTGATTATTTCCCTTTGTTTTTTTAATGATAACCAACTCAATGCCTAGACATTTTTTCTTATAAAAGTAAATAATGACACCATGGTTGCTATATAATCACATGATTTTTGGTTCATTCCTGCTGTATGTCAGTGGGAGCAGGTATCTTCTATTATAGCTTCAAGTTGACAAATACCTTGTGAGTAAAATTGGTTGATGGAAACTGAAAGAAGCTCGTCATATATATATATATGTGTGTACCTTTGTCTAGACATTACATGATGGTTGTAAATGAGCATCATCATACAACCAAGGTGGTTTGTTTCCAGTCTTCCATGCTATGGGGAAAATAGTACCTTGCTTGGAAATGGATGAGGGTTGTAGAAAATCTGCCTCAGCAAATTCCATCTGACCCATGCTTACATAGATCAGAAGTGAACATTAAATGATGATGTATGTGTATCTGTAGTATGTTTCTGTAATAAACATATTCAGTGTTAACATATAACCATTAGCACCCAAATATTAATGAAACATATATACAAGTGCAAACAAAATTAATTACTGCACTGTAGAAGAGTTGAGATCAAAAAAATCTAGTCTTAATAATCCAAACACAGTCCTTGTGAAGCAAGACAGAGTTCATATATGAAAGAAAATGCTTAACCTGTACTTTGTACAATGACTTCTAACACATTACCGTATAATATTATACATACCGTAAGTCAATCAGTAACTTTATCTCCTGTAACTGTAAAATTATACCTGATACCCTGTTTGTTCTTGTAAAATAACTGATGTCATTAGTGTCTACACTACAGCTGCTGACACATTTAATGTACTTTTGTGTAGGTAATTGACAGTTTTGTTTGTATTTTAAATGAATTTCTTAAATTCTAAAAGCCAAGACTGTGTTGGTTGTTGGTGTGTCTAAACAACATCAATCCATTGATCATTAGGACAGTTGTTAAATGATTATTGAGACATCATAAACTTCCAGTGGTAAGTACCAGGTTCCAACATCATTGTAACCTTTGGAACATACTACCTACTCAGCACTCTTACTGTCAGGTGTAAAATTTTGGGGCTGCAACAATTCATGTTAACTCAATAAAAAGTAGGTTCAAATAGATTGTAGAGATGACATAGCAGAGGTGTGTGCATGTATATATATATATATATATATATATATATATATATATATATATATATATCGTTGCTGTTATGTTATAATGTCATATGTCCAAATTTGGCCAAAGGCGTTTTTTTTTTCAGTATTTATTTTTGCTTGCAATAGCCAGTTCTTTTGGTCAAACTATCATATCTCCAGCTGCTTCAGATACCAAGATATCAAAAATTGTCAAAGTGTAGTACAATGGTTTTGCTATGGGATGGTGCAATCATGATGTTAGAAGTCCATACAGAATAATAACACGTTTACACTTAGTGACATTGTAAAGAGATTGAAAACGCAAAGAGTTAAACAGGTTGTAAGTTCGGGGAAGTACCAGCTGAAGCATTTCAAAGGAGATGGACTCTCTTAAAATAGAGGACAATTAAAAGTTGCTTTGAGACACCTTCATTGAGGGAGATACCTCCATTGAGGGATCTGCCATTCACATTGACAATTGTTGCATTTCAAGTGCAATTAAGGATATGAAGACAAGGAAGGTACCTTGTCCATTAGGAATTACCAAGGATGCTTAAAATGTTATGCAGAGGCATGAGCTGGTCACTTTCATAGTTAGTCAAGTAGTACAGGAGGAGAGTGTCGTACCCAATGATTGGCAAAGCAGCATCTTCAACTACTACAATGGCAAAGGAGATGCATCAGAAAAAAATAACTACAGATATATATTATTGGACCACTTCATGAAAATTACAGGAAGATGTATAACACAATTAGGAACAGAATTTAACTCAATAGGATATGACAGCTTAGTGCCAGGAAGAGGTACTGCTGATGATAACTTCCTCCTGAGACACCTGCAGGAATAAGCTCCTATATCTAGTATTTGTTGATCTTAAGACCTTTGTTCTTGAAGGTCATACAAGCCATGTTCAATGATGCAGTAAATAAGATGCAAGGCATTATTGAATTTAATGACAAATTTAGCATGCTGGTAGGAGTCAATCAGGGTTCAGTCCTCAGCCTCCTTCTATTAAAAATAGTCCTAGAGACCTGTGGGAACTCTTGTATGCTGATGACCTTGTTTTCATAGCTGAATTCAGAAACGAGTTAGGGAAGAAATAGAAATTCCAGATTTAAAAGCAAAACCTAGTATTGTGAAACCTCAAAGAAAACTTAGCAAAGACTGAAATTTAAATAAATAAGAGAGTAAACAGATCCAGCAGAAAAAGGTCATACTTAATATGTAGAAAAGAAATATGTAGACATTTCATTCAGTGTTCCCAACTATGATACACAAGAAATGCAATGGGTTTACAGACAAGCTATTGCAGAAGATGCATGTTACATGTGGCAATTGCATAGTACTTAGAATGCACAGGAAAAAATTCCCTCAAATGTTTGGAAGGCTCTCAAGAACACCCACATTTTATTGGTAATTAGGTTACCTATTTAGTTGACCTGAATTATCAGTAGAGGTGAGTGTTCTTAAAGCATATTAATAAGAATATAGTGGAGAAAATTCAGGAAGCTATTACTTCTTTGCCTGGAAAGGGTTCTCCCACAAAATGAAGAGCATTTTGTATGATGCCTGTGTATGAAGGGCAATGCTGCATGGTAGTAAGATGTGGGCCTTGGTACTATGCAGCAGAGGATTTGTGAAGGCTTCAAGTCAATGAAGTAAGCATGTTTTACTGGATGTATATGTTAGTGTGTATGAACTGTGGGGCATGAATGAGCTGACAGAAAAATTAGATGTAAGAGGGATCAGACGTAATGTGCAGGTGGAGGTGTGTGATGTGTATGGAGGATATTTCTGAATAAAAAATTGCTGAGTGGTCAGAGTGGAACTTATAGAACCTGTATATTTTTCACATGTTTTCGGTCATTCGACTGCGGACATGCTGGAGCACTGCCTTAAACCTCATTAGTTGAACTAATTGAATCCAGTACCTTTTCTAAGCATGATACCTCTTCTATTGGTCTCTTTTGTCAATCTGTTAAGTTACAGAGGCATAAATAAATCAATGCAGATGGTCAAGTAGTGGTGGAGGACAAACACATGCACACACACACACGTATATATATATATATATATATGTGTGTGTGTGTGTGTGTGTGTGTGTGGAGGCGCAATGGCCCAGTGGTTAGGGCAGCGGACTCGCGGTCATAGGATCGCGGTTTCGATTACCAGACCGGGCGTTGTGAGTGTTTATTGAGCAAAAACACCTAAAGCTCCACGAGGCTCTGGCAGGGGATGGTGGCGAACCCTTCTGTACTCTTTCACCACAACTTTCTCTCACTCTTACTTCCTGTTTCTGTTGTGCCTGTAATTCAAAGGGTCAGCCTTGTCACACTGTGTCATGCTGAATATCCCGGAGAACTACGTTAAGGGTACACATGTCTGTGGAGTGCTCAGCCACTTGCACGTTAATTTCACGAGCAGGCTGTTCCGTTGATCGGATCAACTGGAACCCTCGACGTCGTAAGCGACGGAGTGCCAACAACAATATATATATATATATATATATATATATATATATATATATATATATATATACACACACACACATATACACCATATTTGTATTAACAGATATACTTACAAGGTTAAATGTCCGTATTAGAATCAGTGAGGGGAGTAGATGAGAAAGTTAGTATAAGATTATTTAAGAGGAATCCTGGATAAGTGCAAAGTCTGACAGCTGTTTCTGGAAGAGATAAGTTGGTATAGGCGAGCTAACTCCAACCATAGCAATTATCTATACTTCTCTCCTCAGAGTTAAAAGATTCAAAGTGTTGTTAAAATTTTAAGAGATGTGAAAGAGTTGAGAATTTTTTTTTTTAAATGCTTTGTCGGACCTTACTGTTCGTACGGATGATAGAATTAAAGTTACATGTTAAGATACATTATAACGTTACATATAATATTTTAAGATGAATCCAAAATATGAAGGGTGACTAGATTAAAATCCTATAGGCTGATTATAACTTTCTCATCTACCCACCTCACTGATTCTAATATAGACATTCAACCTCGCAAGTATATCTATATATTTATGCTTATAAATTTTTATATATTTATGTATTTTTACCATATCTTATATATGTGAATGTATCTATGTATATTGTGGAGAATTCCGACAATTTGAAATGGATTGAATGAATATTGAAACTTGTTTCTCTCTTTCTTAATTTTATAAATATATATATATATATATATATGCACACATATATACATAGTGCTGGAGAAGACCCAGCCACCCATACATCATGGTAAAAAAATACACTAATACAGAGTGATGAGAGCTGGGATACATAAGCCCTTTGCACATTTTGCCTTACCTAGTCTCATTATGCTGCCCCTCTTGTTTCTTTGATACCCTCTCTTCTATTCACTCTACTATACCATTCATGTTACAATGGGAAACTTTAGATCTGTCCATATTCAATACTTCCCACCACCACCATCAGTATCTGTTTCCTTTCCCCCTCTAAACTGCAAACTGACATTACTGTCTCTCTTTAAGTACATCTTCAAATAATCCCATCTCTCCTTCCTCTTCCATGCAGTCACTCCAATCTCTGTTTCCTTCCTCATATTCTTACTTCTTTCAGTCTCTCATCTTAGTTCATCTTCTGCAGTTGACCTCTCTTCTGTTGGTCATTTGAGATTTAAATCAACTTCATTACTTCTACTACTTGGTAAAATATATCCAGTACTCTCTATAAAGGGGTGATGTTAAGAAGAGTATACAGTAATAGGAATCATATTAAAACAGTACATGAACGAGATGTGATCGCCAAACTGCTTATGAAGGAAGTACAGATAGTGATGACTCATCCAACACACATCAATGATGGTACGTCATGTGTTTTTGTACCAGTATGGCTGTGGCTAAAAAGTTTGCCTCACAACCACGTGGTTTCAGGTTCAGTGCTACTGCATGGTACCCTGGGTGTTCTCTGGGGTAGCCTTGAGCCACCCAATGGCTTGTGAGTAGGTCTTCTTGAGAGAAACTGCAGGAAGCTTGTGATATATGTCTATGTATGTGGACATGAAAATGTGAGGGGAATGTTCATATTCTATAACACAGTGATGATGTTGACATTACAACCAATTGCTCTCTGGAATGATTATTCTGTACTTGAAGTGTAGGTAAATGTTTGCAACAGGTAGAGCATTCATTCATAAAATGATGCTTGGAAAAAAAGACAGGCATTAAGCAAATATATACACATATGCATGTATTTATATTTGTGTATGTGTTATTGTAGCTGAAAGGCTCAGTACCTTCCAATGACCAATGTAGCAAGAAGGGCAAAAAAAAAAAGGAGACTCTTACCTTGAGACAAAATCAGAACAGAGTATATAGCTTTGCTTCACAAGGATTTGCAGAACTCTTGTCCTCTAAGTTGCCCATTGGTGTGTCAATGTCCAGTAGCTGCTTCAACCTTATCAAGATGTGATCAGGGAATCCAGTCACAAAAGCCAGTTCACAATCTACTCCATTGCTCTCCTAGTAAACTCAGTTAATCTCCTGATCTCTCTCACACAGTCATCAGCTTGCATCCATCTCACTCTCCCAAGCTTGTAAGCTTTGAATATGCCTTGTGTATATACATCCTCCAGACACTCTTCAGTCTTCACTCTCAGCTGATCTGCTGCATCCATTTCTTGATATAGATTCAGCACACTTCCCTCTAAGTAAACTGGAGTAAGACTGGCCATGTCTTGAATGCCTTGCAACTTTGCCACGAGCGTCACCTTTTTTATTCTGGTCACCACATTACCTTCCCCAGAAAACAGTCTCAAAATGTCATTACTAATCCTTAACTATTGTGAATGTCAGCAGTAGAAAATCAGGAGAAACAAAAAAAAAGGAAATCCCCATGACAGCTTGTAGCAGGAAAGGTGAAAAATAAGGATGTTCTTATCTCAAGATGAAATCAGAACAGGATCGGCAGAACTCTAGTCATATCCACACATGTACACAACCCAATCCTCTGACAAGAAACTACTCTTCCTAGGAGATCCCAACTCACTATTTCACCCTCACTTCTAGTCCTGACACTGCCCTTCACTACCAGGCTTCATCCTGGTAATGGAAACTCTCAAACTATTAAGTGTTGAAAAATTGGTGGTTGAGGAGGGGTTATGATGAATGAGATTGTGTTTCTAATTTTAGTTGCTTAATTCTAGCTTTTAACATATGTATGTAGTATACATTAGTTTGGATGACAGAGATTTCTAGTTAGAAAAGAAAGGTTTAAAAGAATATAATTTGTATTTAAGGGTGGGAATTTGGCTCTAAATAGAAAGAGTAAACTATGTGAAATGAATGAAAGTATTTTTATTTTGAAGGTCAAATGGGGTCATTGAATAGTGAGTGGGGTAGTTATATTTTAGAGGGTGTAGGTGAGGAACATTATTTAAGTCTGAAGTTTGTAAGGTAATGTACATGTGATTTCAACAGAACTTATGTTGGGATGAAAAATATACATTAACATGTACACACGTGGCCATAGAAACTGATAGATACCAGACATGCATATATGTATATATATATACACACACACACACATACATATGTACATATATACTGCATTTATATATATATATATTTGACATACAGGTACACCTTTATTACATTTGTAAATGTAATACAATTCTTGTAACATGGAATTAAGACAAAAAAAATTTTCCACATGGACTTT